>NC_134357.1:597845808-598145808 GCF_048569485.1 Anomaloglossus baeobatrachus | reverse complement strand
CTGGGGGGATTTTGGTCCACTCTTCCTCCAGTCTCTTCCACAGGACATCACTAGTCTCTCGCACTGCTCTGGTAGAATTTTGGTCCACTCTTCCTCCAGTCTCTTCCACAGAACATCACTAATCTCTCACACTGCTCTGGGGGGATTTTGGTCCACTCTTCTTCCAGTCTCTTCCACAGGACATCACTAGTCTCACACTGCTCTGGGAGGATTTTGGCCCACTCTTCTTCCAGTCTCTTCCACAGGACATCACTAGTCCCTCACACTGCTCTGGGAGGATTTTGGTCAACTCTTCTTCCAGTCTCTTCCACAGGACATCACTAGTCTCACACTGCTCTGGGGGGATTTTGGCCCACTCTTCTTCCAGTCTCTTCCACAGGACATCACTAGTCTCTCACACTGCTCTGGGGGGATTTTGGTCCACTCTTCTTCCAGTCTCTTCCACAGGACATTACTAATCTCTCACACTGCTCTGGGGGGATTTTGGTCCACTCTTCTTCCAGTCTCTTCCACAGGACATCACTAGTCCCTCACACTGCTTTGGGGGGATTTTGGTCCACTCTTCTTCTAGTCTCTTCCACAGGACATCACTAGTCTCTCACACTGCTCTGGGGGGATTTTGGGCCACTCTTCTTCCAGTCTCTTCCACAGGACATCACTAGTCCCTCACACTGCTCTGGGAGGATTTTGGTCCACTCTTCTTCCAGTCTCTTCCACAGGACATCACTAGTCTCTCACACTGCTCTGGGGGGATTTTGGTCCACTCTTCTTCCAGTCTCTTCCACAGGACATCACTAGTCTCTCACACTGCTCTGGGGGGATTTTGGTCCACTCTTCTTCCAGTCTCTTCCACAGAACATCACTAGTCTCTCACACTGCTCTGGGGGGATTTTGGTCCATTCTTCTTCCAGTCTCTTCCACAGGACATCACTAGTCTCTCACACTGCTCTGGGGGGGATTTTGGCCCACTCTTCTTCTAGTCTCTTCCACAGGACATCACTAGTCTCTCACACTGCTCTGGGGGGATTTTGTCCCACTCTCCTTCCAGTCTCTTCCACAGGACATCACTAGTCTCTCACACTGCTCTGGGGGGATTTTGTCCCACTCTCCTTCCAGTCTCTTCCACAGGACATCACTAGTCCCTCACACTGCTCTGGGGGGATTTTGGTCCACTCTTTTCCAGTCTCTTCCACAGAACATCACTAGTCTCTCACACTGCTCTGGGGGGATTTTGGTCCATTCTTCTTCCAGTCTCTTCCACAGGACATCACTAGTCTCTCACACTGCTCTGGGGGGATTTTGTCCCACTCTCCTTCCAGTCTCTTCCACAGGACATCACTAGTCCCTCACACTGCTCTGGGGGGATTTTGGTCCACTCTTTTCCAGTCTCTTCCACAGAACATCACTAGTCTCTCACACTGCTCTGGGGGGATTTTGGTCCATTCTTCTTCCAGTCTCTTCCACAGGACATCACTAGTCTCTCACACTGCTCTGGGGGGATTTTGGCCCACTCTTCCTCCAGTCTCTTCCACAGGACATCACTAGTCTCTCACACTGCTCTGGGGTGGATTTTGGTCCATTCTTCTTCCAGTCTCTTCCACAGGACATCACTAGTCCCTCACACTACTCTGGGGGGATTTTGGTCCACTCTTCCTCCAGTCTCTTCCACAGGACATCACTAGTCTCTCACACTGCTCTGGGGGGATTTTGGCCCACTCTTCCTCCAGTCTCTTCCACAGGACATCACTAGTCTCTCACACTGCTCTGGGGGGATTTTGGACCACTCTTCTTCCAGTCTCTTCCACGGGACATCACTAGTCTCTCACACTGCTCTGGGGGGATTTTGGTCCACTCTTCTTCAAGTCTCTTCCACAGGACATCACTGGTCTCTCGCACTGCTCTGGGGGGATTCTGGACCACTCTTCTTCCAGTCTCTCCACAGGACATCACTAGTCTCTCACACTGCTCTGGGGGGATTTTGGCCCACTCTTCTTCCAGTCTCTTCCACAGGACATCACTAGCTTCTCACACTGCTCTGGGGGGATTTTGGCCCACTCTTCTTCCAGTCTCTTCCACAGGACATCACTAGTCTCTCACACTGCTCTGGGGGGATTTTGGTCCACTCTTCTTCCAGTCTCTTCCTCAGGACATCACTAGTCCCTCACACTGCTCTGGGGGGATTTTGGCCCACTCTTCTTCCAGTCTCTTCCTCAGGACATCACTAGTCTCTCACACTGCTCTGGGGGGATTTTGGTCCACTCTTCCTCCAGTCTCTCCACAGGACATCACTAGTCTCTCACACTGCTCTGGGGGGATTTTGGCCCACTCTTCTTCCAGTCTCTTCCACAGGACATCACTAGTCTCTCACACTGCTCTGGGGGGATTTTGGTCCACTCTTCCTCCAGTCTCTCCACAGGACATCACTAGCCTCTCACACTGCTCTGGGGGGATTTTGGCCCACTCTTCTTCCAGTCTCTTCCACAGGACATCACTAGCCTCTCACACTGTGTTACGGGGGGCTGTCTGATAATAACCGAAAGGAGTATCAGACAGTCAGGGTCCACCGTGCAAAGACTTTGCTGCAGACTATGGCAGAGTGCAATACCTCTGTTAACTCACAGAAGTATATAATAAGAAAGTAAAGCAATTCCTCCCTTACTTGGAGGGTGTGTGGAATGATCTCTGTTAATAATCACGGAGACAAAGGCAATGTGTGCGAAATGGCACCTACCTAGGTCCGCTCTTCTAGTGGTGCAAAAGAGACGAACAGCAGCGTAAGCCGCACAAAGCTCCTACCTGCGTTCGCTCCACTAGTGTGCGAGGACACGAACCACTAGATATGGCACCTGCCTAGGTCCGCTCTTCTAGTGGTGCAAAAGAGACGAACAGCAGCGTAAGCCGCACAAAGCTCCTACCTCTGTTCGCTCCCCTAGTGTGCGAGGATACGAACAACTGCCAGACGCAGTATAAGGAACGTTACCCTAGCGGCAACGTCCACCTACGAGTAGAATCACAAGGCCCAGCCAGACCATGTGCCTCAGGCACCTGCCTATGTCCGCTCCCCTAAGAGGTAAGGATACGGACAGCAGCCGAAGCTGTAAGGTATAAGAACGCTACCCTGCTGGTAGCGCTCACCTAGCATAGACAGAGGAATGCCTAGAGGAACGCGCACAGAGCATCTACTCATATGCATGAACCAAGAGGACTGAGCACCATGCGGCGTGTGTCAGGGTCTTATATAGACTCTGTGCCTCATCCAAGATGGAGGACACCAGAGCCAATCCGCTGCCAGAACGACAGGAGTGACGTCATGCTGGCCTATCACCGAGCAAGACGTCACAAGCACATGACCAGCGACCAATCGGCATAGAAGGTGTCAGAGACATGTGACCTCGTGTCAGCGATGATGTCACCCGCACATGTGCAATGGCTCCAAGATTGGACTTAGTCTCCGGCGCTCGCACATGTGCAGTAGCAAGAAATCTGGACTTAGTCTCCAGCGCTCGCACATGTGCAGTAGCAAGAAATCTGGACATAGTCTCCAGTGCTCGCAGCAACCGTAACACACTGCTCTGGGGGGATTTTGGCCCACTCTTCTTCCAGTCTCTTCCTCAGGACATCACTAGTCTCTCACACTGCTCTGGGGGGATTTTGGCCCACTCTTCTTCCAGTCTAATCCACAGGACATCACTAGCCTCGCACACTGCTCTGGGGGGATTTTGGCCCACTCTTCTTCCAGTCTCTTCCTCAGGACATCACTAGTCTCTCACACTGCTCTGGGGGGATTTTGGACCACTCTTCTTCCAGTCTCTTCCACAGGACATCACTAGTCTCACACTGCTCTGGGGGGATTTTGGCCCACTCTTCTTCCAGTCTCTTCCACAGGACATCACTAGTCCCTCACACTGCTCTGGAGGGATTTTGGTCCACTCTTCTTCCAGTCTCTTCCACAGGACATCACTAGTCCCTCACACTGCCCTGGGGGGATTTTGGCCCACTCTTCTTCCAGTCTCTTCCACAGGACATCACTAGTCCCTCACACTGCTCTGGAGGGATTTTGGTCCACTCTTCTTCCAGTCTCTTCCACAGGACATCACTAGTCCCTCACACTGCTCTGGGGGGATTTTGGCCCACTCTTCTTCCAGTCTCTTCCACAGGACATCACTAGTCTCTCACACTGCTCTGGGGGATTGTGGCCCACTCTTCTTCCAGTCTCTTCCACAGGACATCACTAGTCCCTCACACTGCTCTGGGGGATTTTGGTCCACTCTTCTTCCAGTCTCTTCCACGGGACATCACTAGTCTCTCACACTGCTCTGGGGGGGATTTTGGACCACTCTTCTTCCAGTCTCTTCCACAGGACATCACTAGTCTCTCACACTACTCTGGGGGGAGTTTGGTCCAATCTTCCTCCAGTCTCTTCCACGGGACATCACTAGTCTCTCACACTGCTCTGGGGGGATTTTGGTCCAATCTTCCTCCAGTCTCTTCCACAGGACATCACTAGTCCCTCACACTGCTCTGGGGGGATTTTGGACCAATCTTCTTCCAGTCTCTTCCACAGGATATCACTGGTCTCTCACACTGCTCTGGGGGGATTTTGGCCCACTCTTCTTCCACTCTCTTCCACAGGACATCACTAGTCTCTCACACTACTCTGGGGGGAGTTTGGTCCAATCTTCCTCCAGTCTCTTCCACGGGACATCACTAGTCTCTCACACTGCTCTGGGGGGATTTTGGTCCACTCTTCTTCCAGTTCCTTCCACAGGACATCATTAGTCCCTCACACTGCTCTGGGGGGGTTTTGGTCCACTCTTCCTCCAGTCCCTTCCACAGGACATCACTAGTCCCTCACACTGCTCTGGTAGAATTTTGGTCCACTCTTCCTCCAGTCTCTTCCACAGGACATCACTAATCTCTCACACTGCTCTGGGGGGATTTTGGTCCATTCTTCCTCCAGTCTCTTCCACAGGACATCACTAGTCTCTCGCACTGCTCTGGTAGAATTTTGGTCCACTCTTCCTCCAGTCTCTTCCACAGAACATCACTAATCTCTCACACTGCTCTGGGGGGATTTTGGTCCACTCTTCTTCCAGTCTCTTCCACAGGACATCACTAGTCTCACACTGCTCTGGGAGGATTTTGGCCCACTCTTCTTCCAGTCTCTTCCACAGGACATCACTAGTCCCTCACACTGCTCTGGGAGGATTTTGGTCAACTCTTCTTCCAGTCTCTTCCACAGGACATCACTAGTCTCACACTGCTCTGGGGGGATTTTGGCCCACTCTTCTTCCAGTCTCTTCCACAGGACATCACTAGTCTCTCACACTGCTCTGGGGGGATTTTGGTCCACTCTTCTTCCAGTCTCTTCCACAGGACATTACTAATCTCTCACACTGCTCTGGGGGGATTTTGGTCCACTCTTCTTCCAGTCTCTTCCACAGGACATCACTAGTCCCTCACACTGCTTTGGGGGGATTTTGGTCCACTCTTCTTCTAGTCTCTTCCACAGGACATCACTAGTCTCTCACACTGCTCTGGGGGGATTTTGGGCCACTCTTCTTCCAGTCTCTTCCACAGGACATCACTAGTCCCTCACACTGCTCTGGGAGGATTTTGGTCCACTCTTCTTCCAGTCTCTTCCACAGGACATCACTAGTCCCTCACACTGCTCTGGAGGGATTTTGGTCCACTCTTCTTCCAGTCTCTTCCACAGGACATCACTAGTCCCTCACACTGCCCTGGGGGGATTTTGGTCCACTCTTCTTCCAGTCTCTTCCACAGGACATCACTAGTCCCTCACACTGCTCTGGAGGGATTTTGGTCCACTCTTCTTCCAGTCTCTTCCACAGGACATCACTAGTCCCTCACACTGCTCTGGGGTATTTTGGCCCACTCTTCTTCCAGTCTCTTCCACAGGACATCACTAGTCTCTTACACTGCTCTGGGGGGATTGTGGCCCACTCTTCTTCCAGTCTCTTCCACAGGACATCACTAGTCCCTCACACTGCTCTGGGGGATTTTGGTCCACTCTTCTTCCAGTCTCTTCCACGGGACATCACTAGTCTCTCACACTGCTCTGGGGGGGATTTTGGACCACTCTTCTTCCAGTCTCTTCCACAGGACATCACTAGTCTCTCACACTACTCTGGGGGGAGTTTGGTCCAATCTTCCTCCAGTCTCTTCCACGGGACATCACTAGTCTCTCACACTGCTCTGGGGGGATTTTGGTCCAATCTTCCTCCAGTCTCTTCCACAGGACATCACTAGTCCCTCACACTGCTCTGGGGGGATTTTGGACCAATCTTCTTCCAGTCTCTTCCACAGGATATCACTGGTCTCTCACACTGCTCTGGGGGGATTTTGGCCCACTCTTCTTCCACTAACTTCCACAGGACATCACTAGTCTCTCACACTACTCTGGGGGGAGTTTGGTCCAATCTTCCTCCAGTCTCTTCCACGGGACATCACTAGTCTCTCACACTGCTCTGGGGGGATTTTGGTCCACTCTTCTTCCAGTTCCTTCCACAGGACATCATAAGTCCCTCACACTGCTCTGGGGGGGTTTTGGTCCACTCTTCCTCCAGTCCCTTCCACAGGACATCACTAGTCCCTCACACTGCTCTGGTAGGATTTTGGTCCACTCTTCCTCCAGTCTCTTCCACGGGACATCACTAGTCTCTCACACTGCTCTGGGGGGATTTTGGTCCACTCTTCTTCCAGTTCCTTCCACAGGACATCATAAGTCCCTCACACTGCTCTGGGGGGGTTTTGGCCCACTCTTCTTCCAGTCTCTTCCACAGGACATCACTAGTCTCTCATACTGCTCTGGGGGGATTTTGGTCCACTCTTCTTCCAGTCTCTTCCACAGGACATCACTAGTCTCTCACACTGCTCTGGGGGGATTTTGGTCCACTCTTCTTCCAGTCTCTTCCACAGGACATCACTAGTCTCTCACACTGCTCTGGGGGGATTTTGGTCCACTCTTCTTCCCGTCTCTTCCACAGGACAGCACTAGTCTCTCACACTGCTCTGGGGGGATTTTGGCCCACTCTTCTTCCAGTCTCTTCCACAGGACATCACTAGTCCCTCACACTGCTCTGGGGGAATTTTGGCCCACTCTTTTTCCAGTCTCTTCCACGGGACATCACTAGTCTCTCACACTGCTCTGGGGGGGATTTTGGACCACTCTTCTTCCAGTCTCTTCCACAGGACATCACTAGTCTCTCACACTACTCTGGGGGGAGTTTGGTCCAATCTTCCTCCAGTCTCTTCCACGGGACATCACTAGTCTCTCACACTGCTCTGGGGGGATTTTGGTCCAATCTTCCTCCAGTCTCTTCCACAGGACATCACTAGTCCCTCACACTGCTCTGGGGGGATTTTGGCCCACTCTTCTTCCAATCTCTTCCACAGGACATCACTAGTCCCTCACACTGCTCTGGGGGGATTTTGGCCCACTCTTCTTCCAGTCTCTTCCACAGGACATCACTAGTCCCTCACACTGCTCTGGGGGGATTTTGGTCCACTCTTCCTCCAGTCTCTTCCACAGGACATCACTAGTCTCTCACACTGCTCTGGGGGGATTTTGGTCCAATCTTCCTCCAGTCTCTTCCACAGGACATCACTAGTCCCTCACACTGCTCTGGAGGGATTTTGGCCCACTCTTCTTACAGTCTCTTCCACAGGACATCACTAGCCTCTCACACTGCTCTGGGGGGATTTTGGCCCACTCTTCTTCCAGTCCCTTCCACAGGACATCATTAGTCCCTCACACGGCTCTGGGGGGATTTTGGTCCACTTTTCTTCCAGTCTCTTCCACAGGACATCACTAGTCTCTCACACTGCTCTGGGGGGATTTTGGCCCACTCTTCTTCCAGTCCCTTCCACAGGACATCACTAGTCCCTCACACTGCT
The DNA here is from genome assembly GCF_048569485.1 of Anomaloglossus baeobatrachus. Lineage (NCBI taxonomy): Eukaryota > Metazoa > Chordata > Amphibia > Anura > Aromobatidae > Anomaloglossus > Anomaloglossus baeobatrachus. Next base: position 598,137,891 of record NC_134357.1, on the reverse strand, counting down.
CTTGGGGGATTTTGGTCCACTCTTTTTCCAGTCTCTTCCACAGGACATCACTAGTCCCTCACACTGCTCTGGGGGGATTTTGGTCCACTCTTCTTCCAGTCTCTTCCACAGGACATCACTAGTCCCTCACACTGCCCTGGGGGGATTTTGGTCCACTCTTCTTCCAGTCTCTTCCACAGGACATCACTAGTCTCTCACACTGCTCTGGGGGGATTTTGGCCCACTCTTCTTCCAGTCTCTTCCACAGGACATCACTAGTCTCTCACACTGCTCTGGGGGGATTTTGGTCCACTCTTCTTCCAGTCTCTTCCACAGGACATCACTAGTCTCTCACACTGCTCTGGGGGGATTTTGGTCCACTCTTCTTCCAGTCTCTTCCACAGGACATCACTAGTCTCTCACACTACTCTGGGGGGATTTTGGTCCACTCTTCTTCCCGTCTCCTCCACAGGACAGCACTAGTCTCTCACACTGCTCTGGGGGGATTTTGGCCCACTCTTCTTCCAGTCTCTTCCACAGGACATCACTAGTCCCTCACACTGCTCTGGGGGAATTTTGGCCCACTCTTCTTCCAGTCTCTTCCACGGGACATCACTAGTCTCTCACACTGCTCTGGGGGGGGATTTTGGACCACTCTTCTTCCAGTCTCTTCCACAGGACATCACTAGTCTCTCACACTACTCTGGGGGGAGTTTGGTCCAATCTTCCTCCAGTCTCTTCCACGGGACATCACTAGTCTCTCCCACTGCTCTGGGGGGATTTTGGTCCAATCTTCCTCCAGTCTCTTCCACAGGACATCACTAGTCCCTCACACTGCTCTGGGGGGATTTTGGACCAATCTTCTTCCAGTCTCTTCCACAGGATATCACTGGTCTCTCACACTGCTCTGGGGGGATTTTGGCCCACTCTTCTTCCACTCTCTTCCACAGGACATCACTAGTCTCTCACACTACTCTGGGGGGAGTTTGGTCCAATCTTCCTCCAGTCTCTTCCACGGGACATCACTAGTCTCTCAAACTGCTCTGGGGGGATTTTTGTCCACTCTTCTTCCAGTTCCTTCCACAGGACATCATTAGTCCCTTCCACTGCTCTGGGGGGGGGGTTTGGTCCACTCTTCCTCCAGTCCCTTCCACAGGACATCACTAGTCCCTCACACTGCTCTGGTAGGATTTTGGTCCACTCTTCCTCCAGTCTCTTCCACAGGACAGCACTAATCTCTCACACTGCTCTGGGGGGATTTTGGCCCACTCTTCTTCCAGTCTCTTCCACAGGACATCACTAGTCCCTCACACTGCTCTGGGGGGATTTTGGTCCACTCTTCCTCCAGTCTCTTCCACATGACATCACTAGTCCCTCACACTGCTCTGGAGGGATTTTGGCCCACTCTTCTTACAGTCTCTTCCACAGGACATCACTAGCCTCTCACACTGCTCTGGGGGGATTTTGGCCCACTCTTCTTCCAGTCCCTTCCACAGGACATCATTAGTCCCTCACACGGCTCTGGGGGGATTTTGGTCCACTTTTCTTCCAGTCTCTTCCACAGGACATCACTAGTCTCTCACACTGCTCTGGGGGGATTTTGGCCCACTCTTTTTCCAGTCTCTTCCACAGGACATCAATAATCTCTCACACTGCTCTGGGGGGATTTTGGTCCACTCTTCTTCCAGTCCCTTCCACAGGACATCACTAGTCCCTCACACTGCTCTTGGGGGATTTTGGTCCACTCTTTTTCCAGTTTCTTCCACAGGACATCACTAGTCCCTCACACTGCTCTGGGGGGATTTTGGTCCACTCTTCTTCCAGTCTCTTCCACAGGACATCACTAGTCCCTCACACTGCCCTGGGGGGATTTTGGTCCACTCTTCTTCCAGTCTCTTCCACAGGACATCACTAGTCTCTCACACTGCTCTGGGGGGATTTTGGCCCACTATTCTTCCAGTCTCTTCCACAGGACATCACTAGTCTCTCACACTGCTCTGGGGGGATTTTGGTCCACTCTTCTTCCCGTCTCTTCCACAGGACAGCACTAGTCTCTCACACTGCTCTGGGGGGATTTTGGCCCACTCTTCTTCCAGTCTCTTCCACAGGACATCACTAGTCCCTCACACTGCTCTGGGGGAATTTTGGCCCACTCTTCTTCCAGTCTCTTCCACGGGACATCACTAGTCTCTCACACTGCTCTGGGGGGGGATTTTGGACCACTTTTCTTCCAGTCTCTTCCACAGGACATCACTAGTCTCTCACACTACTCTGGGGGGAGTTTGGTCCAATCTTCCTCCAGTCTCTTCCACGGGACATCACTAGTCTCTCACACTGCTCTGGGGGGATTTTAGTCCAATCTTCCTCCAGTCTCTTCCACAGGACATCACTAGTCCCTCACACTGCTCTGGGGGGATTTTGGACCAATCTTCTTCCAGTCTCTTCCACAGGATATCACTGGTCTCTCACACTGCTCTGGGGGGGATTTTGGCCCACTCTTCTTCCACTCTCTTCCACAGGACATCACTAGTCTCTCACACTGCTCTGGGGGGATTTTGGTCCACTCTTCCTCCAGTCTCTTCCACAGGACATCACTAGTCTCTCGCACTGCTCTGGTGGGATTTTGTCCCACTCTTCTTCCAGTCTCTTCCACAGTACATCACTAGTCTCTCACACTGCTCTGGGGGGATTTTGGTCCACTCTTCCTCCAGTCTCTTCCACAGGACATCACTAGTCTCTCGCACTGCTCTGGTGGGATTTTGGCCCACTCTTCTTCCAGTCTCTTCCACAGGACATCACTAGTCCCTCACTCTGCTCTGGGGGGATTTTGGCCCACTCTTCTTCCAGTCTCTTCCACAGGACATCACTAGTCTCTCACACTGCTCTGGGGGGATTTTGGCCCACTCTTCTTCAAGTCTCTTCCACAGGACATCACTAGTCTCTCACACTGCTCTGGGGGGATTTTGGTCCACTCTTCTTCCAGTCTCTTCCACAGGACATCACTAGTCTCTCACACTGCTCTGGGGGGATTTTGGTCCACTCTTCTTCCAGTCTCTTCCACAGGACATCACTAGTCTCTCACACTGCTCTGGGGGGATTTTGGTCCACTCTTCTTCCCGTCTCTTCCACAGGACAGCACTAGTCTCTCACACTGCTCTGGGGGGATTTTGGCCCACTCTTCTTCCAGTCTCTTCCACAGGACATCACTAGTCCCTCACACTGCTCTGGGGGAATTTTGGCCCACTCTTCTTCCAGTTTCTTCCACGGGACATCACTAGTCTCTCACACTGCTCTGGGGGGGATTTTGGACCACTCTTCTTCCAGTCTCTTCCACAGGACATCACTAGTCTCTCACACTACTCTGGGGGGAGTTTGGTCCAATCTTCCTCCAGTCTCTTCCACGGGACATCACTAGTCTCTCACACTGCTCTGGGGGGATTTTGGTCCAATCTTCCCCCAGTCTCTTCCACAGGACATCACTAGTCCCTCACACTGCTCTGGGGGGATTTTGGACCAATCTTCTTCCAGTCTCTTCCACAGGATATCACTGGTCTCTCACACTGCTCTGGGGGGATTTTGGCCCACTCTTCTTCCACTCTCTTCCACAGGACATCACTAGTCTCTCACACTACTCTGGGGGGAGTTTGGTCCAATCTTCCTCCAGTCTCTTCCACGGGACATCACTAGTCTCTCACACTGCTCTGGGGGGATTTTTGTCCACTCTTCTTCCAGTTCCTTCCACAGGACATCATTAGTCCCTTCCACTGCTCTGGGGGGGTTTTGGTCCACTCTTCCTCCAGTCTCTTCCACAGGACATCACTAGTCCCTCACACTGCTCTGGTAGGATTTTGGTCCACTCTTCCTCCAGTCTCTTCCACAGAACAGCACTAATCTCTCACACTGCTCTGGGGGGATTTTGGTCCACTCTTCCTCCAGTCTCTTCCACAGGACATCACTAGTCTCTCGCACTGCTCTGGTGGGATTTTGGCCCACTCTTCTTCCAGTCTCTTCCACAGGACATCACTAGTCTCTCACACTGCTCTGGGGGGATTTTGGTCCACTCTTCCTCCAGTCTCTTCCACAGGACATCACTAGTCTCTCACACTGCTCTGGTGGGATTTTGGCCCACTGTTCTTCCAGTCTCTTCCACAGGACATCACTAGTCCCTCACTCTGCTCTGGGGGGATTTTGGCCCACTCTTCTTCCAGTCTCTTCCACAGGACATCACTAGTCTCTCACACTGCTCTGGGGGGATTTTGGCCCACTCTTCTTCCAGTCTCTTCCACAGGACATCACTAGTCTCTCACACTGCTCTGGGGGGATTTTGGCCCACTCTTCTTCCAGTCTCTTCCACAGGACAGCACTAGTCTCTCACACTGCTCTGGGGGGATTTTGGCCCACTCTTCTTCCAGTCTCTTCCACAGGACATCACTAGTCCCTCACACTGCTCTGGGGGAATTTTGGCCCACTCTTCTTCCAGTCTCTTCCACGGGACATCACTAGTCTCTCACACTGTTCTGGGGGGGGATTTTGGACCACTCTTCTTCCAGTCTCTTCCACAGGACATCACTAGTCTCTCACACTACTCTGGGGGGAGTTTGGTCCAATCTTCCTCCAGTCTCTTCCACGGGACATCACTAGTCTCTCACACTGCTCTGGGGGGATTTTGGTCCAATCTTCCTCCAGTCTCTTCCACAGGACATCACTAGTCCCTCACACTGCTCTGGGGGGATTTTGGACCAATCTTCTTCCAGTCTCTTCCACAGGATATCACTGGTCTCTCACACTGCTCTGGGGGGATTTTGGCCCACTCTTCTTCCACTCTCCTCCACAGGACATCACTAGTCTCTCACACTGCTCTGGGGGGATTTTGGTCCACTCTTCCTCCAGTCTCTTCCACAGGACATCACTAGTCTCTCGCACTGCTCTGGTGGGATTTTGGCCCACTCTTCTTCCAGTCTCTTCCACAGGACATCACTAGTCTCTCACACTGCTCTGGGGGGATTTTGGTCCACTCTTCCTCCAGTCTCTTCCACAGGACATCACTAGTCTCTCGCACTGCTCTGGTGGGATTTTGGCCCACTCTTCTTCCAGTCTCTTCCACAGGACATCACTAGTCCCTCACTCTGCTCTGGGGGGATTTTGGCCCACTCTTCTTCCAGTCTCTTCCACAGGACATCACTAGTCTCTCACACTGCTCTGGGGGGATTTTGGCCCACTCTTCTTCCAGTCTCTTCCACAGGACATCACTAGTCTCTCACACTGCTCTGGGGGGATTTTGGTCCACTCTTCTTCCAGTCTCTTCCACAGGACATCACTAGTCTCTCACACTGCTCTGGGGGGATTTTGGTCCACTCTTCTTCCCGTCTCTTCCACAGGACAGCACTAGTCTCTCACACTGCTCTGGGGGGATTTTGGCCCACTCTTTTTCCAGGCTCTTCCACAGGACATCACTAGTCCCTCACACTGCTCTGGGGGAATTTTGGCCCACTCTTCTTCCAGTTTCTTCCACGGGACATCACTAGTCTCTCACACTGCTCTGGGGGGGATTTTGGACCACTCTTCTTCCAGTCTCTTCCACAGGACATCACTAGTCTCTCACACTACTCTGGGGGGAGTTTGGTCCAATCTTCCTCCAGTCTCTTCCACGGGACATCACTAGTCTCTCACACTGCTCTGGGGGGATTTTGGACCAATCTTCCCCCAGTCTCTTCCACAGGACATCACTAGTCCCTCACACTGCTCTGGGGGGATTTTGGACCAATCTTCTTCCAGTCTCTTCCACAGGATATCACTGGTCTCTCACACTGCTCTGGGGGATTTTGGCCCACTCTTCTTCCACTCTCTTCCACAGGACATCACTAGTCTCTCACACTACTCTGGGGGGAGTTTGGTCCAATCTTCCTCCAGTCTCTTCCACGGGACATCACTAGTCTCTCACACTGCTCTGGGGGGATTTTTGTCCACTCTTCTTCCAGTTCCTTCCACAGGACATCATTAGTCCCTTCCACTGCTCTGGGGGGGTTTTGGTCCACTCTTCCTCCAGTCTCTTCCACAGGACATCACTAGTCCCTCACACTGCTCTGGTAGGATTTTGGTCCACTCTTCCTCCAGTCTCTTCCACAGAACAGCACTAATCTCTCACACTGCTCTGGGGGGATTTTGGTCCACTCTTCCTCCAGTCTCTTCCACAGGACATCACTAGTCTCTCGCACTGCTCTGGTGGGATTTTGGCCCACTCTTCTTCCAGTCTCTTCCACAGGACATCACTAGTCTCTCACACTGCTCTGGGGGGATTTTGGTCCACTCTTCCTCCAGTCTCTTCCACAGGACATCACTAGTCTCTCGCACTGCTCTGGTGGGATTTTGGCCCACTCTTCTTCCAGTCTCTTCCACAGGACATCACTAGTCCCTCACTCTGCTCTGGGGGTATTTTGGCCCACTCTTCTTCCAGTCTCTTCCACAGGACATCACTAGTCTCTCACACTGCTCTGGGGGGATTTTGGCCCACTCTTCTTCCAGTCTCTTCCACAGGACATCACTAGTCTCTCACACTGCTCTGGAGGGATTTTGGTCCACTCTTCTTCCAGTCTCTTCCACAGGACATCACTAGTCTCTCACACTGCTCTGGGGGGATTTTGGTCCACTCTTCTTCCAGTCTCTTCCACAGGACATCACTAGTCTCTCACACTGCTCTGGGGGGGATTTTGGTCTACTCTTCTTCCCGTCTCTTCCACAGGACATCACTAGTCTCTCACACTGCTCTGGGGGGATTTTGGCCCACTCTTCTTCCAGTCTCTTCCACGGGACATCAGTAGTCTCTCACACTGCTCTGGGGGGGATTTTGGCCCACTCTTCTTCCAGTCTCTTCCACAGGACATCACTAGTCTCTCACACTACTCTGGGGGGAGTTTGGTCCAATCTTCCTCCAGTCTCTTCCACGGGACATCACTAGTCTCTCACACTGCTCTGGGGGGATTTTGGTCCAAACTTCCTCCAGTCTCTTCCACAGGACATCACTAGTCCCTCACACTGCTCTGGGGGGATTTTGGACCACTCTTCTTCCAGTCTCTTCCACAGGATATCACTGGTCTCTCACACTGCTCTGGGGGGATTTTGGCCCACTCTTCTTCCACTCTCTTCCACAGGACATCACTAGTCTCTCACACTACTCTGGGGGGAGTTTGGTCCAATCTTCCTCCAGTCTCTTCCACGGGACATCACTAGTCTCTCACACTGCTCTGGGGGGATTTTTGTCCACTCTTCTTCCAGTTCCTTCCACAGGACATCATTAGTCCCTCACACTGCTCTGGGGGGGTTTTGGTCCACTCTTCCTCCAGTCCCTTCCACAGGACAGCACTAATCTCTCACACTGCTCTGGGGGGATTTTGGTCCACTCTTCCTCCAGTCTCTTCCACAGGACATCACTAGTCTCTCGCACTGCTCTGGTGGGATTTTGGCCCACTCTTCTTCCAGTCTCTTCCACAGGACATCACTAGTCCTTCACACTGCTCTGGGGGGGATTTTGGTCCACTCTTCCTCCAGTCTCTTCCACAGGACATCACTAGTCCCTCACACTGCTCTGGGGGGATTTTGGTCCACACTTCTTCCAGTCTCTTCCACAGGACATCACTAGTCTCTCACACTGCTCTGGGGGGATTTTGGTCCAATCTTCCTCCAGTCTCTTCCACAGGACATCACTAGTCCCTCACACTGCTCTGGAGGGATTTTGGCCCACTCTTCTTACAGTCTCTTCCACAGGACATAACTAGCCTCTCACACTGCTCTGGGGGGATTTTGGCCCACTCTTCTTCCAGTCCCTTCCACAGGAAATCATTAGTCCCTCACACGGCTCTGGGGGGATTTTGGTCCACTTTTCTTCCAGTCTCTTCCACAGGACATCACTAGTCTCTCACACTGCTCTGGGGGGATTTTGGCCCACTCTTCTTCCAGTCTCTTCCACAGGACATCACTAATCTCTCACACTGCTCTGGGGGGATTTTGGTCCACTCTTCTTCCAGTCCCTTCCACAGGACATCTGTCACGCTCCCCGGGTCCTCACCCCCGTTCCCCGGCTCACCTGCCACGCTCTCCGCTCCCCAGTCACCGGATTCCGTCCGTCCCAGGGCTCCGGGCCCCCGATCCCGGCGCCCGACAGCTTCCCTGGACCTGGCCGGCTCCCCTGCGTCCTCCTCGCAGCCTCCTTCCCTGGCTTCTGGCACCCGGGCGGCGCGCATGCGCATTAGGGCGCGCGCGCGGTCACTGACCCTTTCTTAAAGGGCCAGCGTCCATTAACAGGAAATGAGGTTGCACAGGTACAGGGTATATAGGGGGTCATTGTCCAAGGGGGCGGGGCCTGATCTTCGTGTTCCCTGAGCTAGGAGTCAGGTCTCTTGGTGTTTATGTGCCTGTACTCACCTATCTGTCTTTGTAGAGCCGTACCTGCCTCGCCATCCAGTCTGCCGTGTCCTGATCCCCGCACGCTGTCCGTCTGCCATCTGACAGTCCGTACCATCCCGGATCCCTGCGGTGACCCGTCATCTTGCTCCAGAGGTTCCGGACCCCGCCTGATATCACCTCGGCCTCCGAACCTGAGCTACGTCACCAAGACCACCTTCTGTGACTCCGTGGTCCCTGGGACTCCTCCGCTGCCTTCTCTTGCACGGACTGTTCTACTGCCCATCAGTGCTTCAGCTGCCGGACTCCCTACCACCATCTCAGAGAGTTCGGTCCAGTGGATCCACCTCCTGGGTCTGCCCGACCGCCCGGCCGTGACAGTAAGATCAGGCCATGGATCCCGCTGCAGCACTAATGGCTCTGCAAGAGGAACTCCAACGCCAGCGTGAAGTCCAGACCCGCATGCTGCAATTCATGACCTCCGTGGACACCCGCCTGTACACATTACAAGCATCAATGACGCCTGCGGCACCCAGGTCCCCCGCCAGGCAAGCCATGGCCCCCGCACCAGTGGCAACCTCGTCAGATGCTTCCCGACTCCGTTTGGCGTCACCTCCTCGTTATGCTGGAGATCCCAAGACCTGCAGGGGCTTCATAAATCAATGTTCCCTTCATTTCACGCAGCTGCCACATCTGTTCGCCTCCGACCAAGCCAAGGTCGCCTTTATAATGTCCCACCTAGAGGGCGAGGCGCTGGCGTGGATGAACCCCTTGTGGGAGAAGGAGGACCCCATGACCAAGGATCTTCAACAGTTCCTGCAGGCATTCCGCAGCACCTTTGACGAGCCGGGACGCGCTTCTGCCTCTGCTTCATCACTCCTCCGCCTACGTCAAGGAACACTGACGGTGGGCCAATACGCCATCCGTTTTCGCACTTTGGCTTCAGAACTCGGGTGGAATAATGAGGCCCTAACAGCCGCCTTCTGGGAGGGACTCTCGAGTCGCATCAAGGATGAGTTGGCGGGTCGGGACGTGCCCTCCACCCTAGATGCCCTGATTGCCCTAGCAACTCGTGTGGACATACGTTTTCAGGAGCGCTCCAAAGAGCTATCTCGTGAGAGACGCCCGTTACGGCATTCATCTCCTCCTCAGAAGCCCTCCGTACCTCAGTCATCAACAGCTGGGAGTCCCGTCCACGAGCCCATGCAGATTGACCGAGTGCGTCAGTCTGCACAACGTAGAGCAGAGCGGCTTGCCCAGGGTCTCTGCTTTTACTGCGGTGAGGGCACACACCTCCTCCGTTCCTGTCCGGAAAGGCCGGGAAACTCCAAAGCCTAGGGTTGGTAGGAGAGGCCACCCTAGGTGCTGGGACTCTCTCTGATCCGGTCACATGGACCGTGCAAGTGACAACGGGAGAGACGCGGTTCACGGCTGAGGCCTATCTTGATTCCGGGGCAGCAGGCAATTTCATCCAGCAAGCCACCGTGGACAAATACCAGGTGCCTGTTATCCCACTCAACAAGCCCCTGGTGATTGCCTCTGTGGATGGGAGACCCCTTTCTGACACCATCTCCTGGACCACCAGGCCGGTTGAACTGCGCATCGGTGCTCTTCACACCGAGAACATCGCCTTCTACGTCCTTCCGCACATGTCCCATCAGATCCTGCTGGGCCTTCCATGGTTACGGACTCACGAACCATCAGTCAGCTGGGGCACTGGCGAAATCACCCGCTGGGGTGCTTCGTGTCATGAGAGATGCCTAAAATCCACACAACCCATCCGACGACCTCCGGTTCCTGAGAACCTACCGGGGCTGCCCTCGGCTTATTGGTCCTTTGCTGATGTCTTTGATAAAAAAGAATCCGAGGTACTGCCGCCACATCGCCCCTACGATTGTGCCATCGACCTGCTCCCTGGAACAACGCCACCACGAGGACGGATATATCCTTTATCTCCAGCCGAAACAAGGGCTATGTCGACTTACATCTCAGAGAGCCTGGCTAGGGGATTCATTCGGAGATCCTCCTCTCCTGCTGGAGCAGGTTTCTTCTTTGTCAAGAAAAAAGAGGGCGATTTACGTCCCTGCATCGACTACCGGGGTCTGAATCAGATCACTGTTAAGAACAAGTACCCTCTGCCGCTCATCCCCGAATTGTTTGACCGGCTTAGAGGAGCTCGTGTGTTCACCAAGCTGGATCTTCGGGGTGCTTACAATCTGGTGCGCATCCGCTCTGGTGACGAATGGAAGACCGCGTTTAATACGCGCGATGGACATTATGAGTACTGCGTGATGCCCTTCGGCCTGTGTAACGCCCCTGCCGTCTTCCAAGAACTGGTGAACGACGTGTTCCGAGACCTCCTCTACACCTGTGTGGTAGTATATCTAGATGACATCCTTGTCTTCTCTCCGGACCTCCCAACCCACAGAGAGCACGTACAGCTGGTTCTACGACGACTAAGAGAGAACCGTCTGTACGCAAAGTATGAGAAGTGTGTCTTTGAGCAGTCTTCTCTCCCCTTTCTGGGGTACATCATCTCTGAGACTGGACTGCAGATGGATCCCAAGAAGGTCTCCGCCATTCTCAACTGGCCTCCCCCTTCTGGACTGAAGGCAATCCAACGCTTCCTGGGATTCGCCAACTACTACCGCCAATTCGTCCCTCACTTCTCTGCTCTGACTGCTCCACTTTCCGCTTTGACTAAGAAAGAGGCAAATCCAAAGGACTGGTCGCCTGCGGCCGACGCCGCGTTTGGCTCTTTGAAGCGGGCTTTTGCTTCCTCGCCTGTACTTCACCGTCCGGAGTTGAACCGCCAGTTCACCTTGGAGGTGGATGCCTCCTCCTCAGGAGCCGGAGCAGTGCTCATGCAGAAGTCCTCCTCCGGGAAGATGGTGACTTGCGGATTCTTCTCCAAGGGCTTCTCAGCGCCTGAACGCAACTATACCATCGGGGACCGAGAGCTCTTGGCAGTCAAACTGGCACTGGAGGAATGGCGCTACCTCCTGGAAGGTGCAGTGTATCCCGTGATCATCTACACGGACCACAAGAACCTAGAATACCTGCGGTCCGCTCAGCGACTGAACCCACGGCAAGCCAGGTGGTCCTTATTCTTTGCCAGGTTCGACTTTCAGCTTCACTTCCGACCCGCGGACAAGAATGTACGCGCTGATGCCTTGTCCAGGTCTTTCATGCCCATGGAGCAGGAGGAAGAGACTACCCAACCCATCATCTGTCCTAGCAACATCATTCCGGTGGCCCCTGTTACCCTAGCCCAGATACCGCCCGGGAAGACCTATGTCTCCGATACCGACAGGCAAAAGGTGTTACACTGGGGTCATGCCTCAAAAACAGCCGGGCATGCTGGTCAGAAGAGAACATGGGGTGCGATTGTACGCCATTACTGGTGGCCATCCCTTCGCACGGACGTCGCTGCTTTTGTCTCTGCCTGCTCCTCCTGTGCCAGGAACAAGACGCCCAAACACTTGCCCCATGGCCGTCTTCTGCCTTTACCGATACCCTCAGTCCCGTGGCAACACATAGCAATGGACTTTATTACGGACTTGCCATTATCCTCCGGGCACACAGTCATATGGGTCGTGGTTGATCGATTCTCCAAAATGGCCCACTTCGTTCCTATGGCCGGACTGCCCTCTGCTCAGGAACTCGCGGAAGCCTATATACATCACATCTTCCGCTTGCATGGCTTTCCATCCCACATAGTGTCCGACAGAGGAACTCAGTTCACCTCCCGCTTCTGGAGGGCTCTATGCAAACATCTGGGAGTGACTCTGGACTTTTCTTCTTCTTACCATCCTCAGTCTAACGGCCAAGTGGAGAGGGTCAATCAAATCGTGACCTCATACCTACGTCACTATGTCAACGCCCATCACGACGACTGGTCCTCGCTTCTGCCTTGGGCTGAATTCTCCCATAACCACCACGTCAGTGAGTCATCCTCCGAATCTCCCTTCCATGTTGTTTATGGACTCCAGCCCGCCGTCCCATTGCCTATATCCCCTTCATCGGATGTCCCGGCTGCTGATACTGCAGTTCGTGACTTTGCTACCATTTGGGACTCTGTCAAAGCGTCCCTTGGGCGCGCTTCCCAGCGGATGAAGAAACACGCTGACAAGAGACGTCTGGATCCTCCGTGTTTCTCTCCTGGTGACCTGGTCTGGCTTGCTTCCCAGTACATCCGATTGAAGATACCTTCCTACAAGCTGGGTCCTCGCTACATCGGGCCGTTTAAGGTCCTCAGCAAGATCAATGAGGTATCCTACAAGCTACAGCTCCCGGCCACGATGAGGATACCCAACTCCTTCCACGTCTCTCTGCTCAAGCCGGTTGTCCTTGGTCCCTTCTCCGCTGCTGCCAGTCCGGCCCCTCCTCCTATTGCCGATGATGACATCTATGCGGTAAGGGATATCGTGGCCATGAAGACCGTACGAGGTCGACAGTTCTTCCTGGTGGACTGGGAAGGGTATGGTCCTGAGGATAGGTCTTGGGAGCCCAGGGAGAACGTGGGTACTCCTCTTATCCGTGCCTTCATGTCCCGGTTGCGGGGAGGGGGGCGTGGGGGGGGGGGTACTGTCACGCTCCCCGGGTCCTCACCCCCGTTCCCCGGCTCACCTGCCACGCTCTCCGCTCCCCAGTCACCGGATTCCGTCCGTCCCAGGGCTCCGGGCCCCCGATCCCGGCGCCCGACAGCTTCCCTGGACCTGGCCGGCTCCCCTGCGTCCTCCTCGCAGCCTCCTTCCCTGGCTTCTGGCACCCGGGCGGCGCGCATGCGCATTAGGGCGCGCGCGCGGTCACTGACCCTTTCTTAAAGGGCCAGCGTCCATTAACAGGAAATGAGGTTGCACAGGTACAGGGTATATAGGGGGTCATTGTCCAAGGGGGCGGGGCCTGATCTTCGTGTTCCCTGAGCTAGGAGTCAGGTCTCTTGGTGTTTATGTGCCTGTACTCACCTATCTGTCTTTGTAGAGCCGTACCTGCCTCGCCATCCAGTCTGCCGTGTCCTGATCCCCGCACGCTGTCCGTCTGCCATCTGACAGTCCGTACCATCCCGGATCCCTGCGGTGACACGTCATCTTGCTCCAGAGGTTCCGGACCCCGCCTGATATCACCTCGGCCTCCGAACCTGAGCTACGTCACCAAGACCACCTTCTGTGACTCCGTGGTCCCTGGGACTCCTCCGCTGCCTTCTCTTGCACGGACTGTTCTACTGCCCATCAGTGCTTCAGCTGCCGGACTCCCTACCACCATCTCAGAGAGTTCGGTCCAGTGGATCCACCTCCTGGGTCTGCCCGACCGCCCGGCCGTGACAACATCACTAGTCCCTCACACTGCTCTGGGGGGATTTTGGTCCACTCTTTTTCCAGTCTCTTCCACAGGACATCACTAGTCCCTCACACTGCTCTGGGGGGATTTTGGTCCACTCTTCTTCCAGTCTCTTCCACAGGACATCACTAGTCTCTCACACTGCTCTGGGGGGATTTTGGTCCACTCTTCTTCCAGTCTCTTCCACAGGACAGCACTAGTCTCTCACACTGCTCTGGGGGGATTTTGGCCCACTCTTCTTCCAGTCTCTTCCACAGGACATCACTAGTCTCTCACACTGCTCTGGGGGGGATTATGGTCCACTCTTCTTCCAATCTCTTCCACAGGACATCACTAGTCTCTCACACTGCTCTGGGGGGATTTTGGACCACTCTTCTTCCAGTCTCTTCCACAGGACATCACTAGTCCCTCACACTGCTCTGGGGGGATTTTGGTCCACTCTTCTTCCAGTCTTTTCCACAGGACATCACTAGTCTCTCACACTGCTCTGGGGGGATTTTGGCCCACTCTTCTTCCAGTCTCTTCCACAGGACATCACTAGTCCCTCACACTGCTCTGGGGGGATTTTGGTCCGATCTTCTTCCAGTCTCTTCCACAGGACATCACTAGTCCCTCACACTGCCCTGGGGGGATTGTGGTCCACTCTTCTTCCAGTCTCTTCCACGGGACATCACTAGTCTCTCACACTGCTCTGGGGGGGATTTTGGACCACTCTTCTTCCTTTCTCTTCCACAGGACATCACTGGTCTCTCACACTGCTCTGGGGGGATTTTGGTCCAATCTTCCTCCAGTCTCTTCCACAGGACATCACTAGTCCCTCACACTGCTCTGGGGGGATTTTGGTCCACTCTTCTTCCAGTCCCTTCCACAGGACATCATTAGTACCTCACACTGCTCTGGGGGGATTTTGGTCCACTCTTCTTCCAATCTCTTCCACGGGACATCACTAGTCTCTCACACTGGTCTGGGGGGATTTTGGACCACTCTTCTTCCAGTCTCTTCCACAGGACAGCACTAGTCCCTCACACTGTTCTGGGGGGGATTTTGGTCAAATCTTCCTCCAGTCTCTTCCACAGGACATCACTAGTCCCTCACACTGCTCTGGGGGGATTTTGGTCCACTCTTCTTCCAGTCTCTTCCACAGGACATCACTAGTCTCTCACACTGCTCTGGGGGGATTTTGGCCCACTCTTCTTCCAGTCTTCTCCACAGGACATCACTAGTCCCTCACACTGCTCTGGGGGGATTTTGGCCCACTCTTCTTCCAATCTCTTCCACGGGACATCACTAGTCTCTCACACTGCTCTGGGGGGATTTTGGTCCACTCTTCTTCCAGTCTCTTCCACAGGACATCACTAGTCTCTCACACTGCTCTGGGGGGATTTTGGTCCACTCTTCTTCCAATCTCTTCCACAGGACATCACTAGTCTCTCACACTGCTCTGGGGGGATTTTGGACCACTCTTCTTCCAGTCTCTTCCACAGGACATCACTAGTCCCTCACACTGCTCTGGGGGGATTTTGGCCCACTCTTCTTCCAGTCTCTTCCACGGGACATCACTAGTCTCACACTGCTCTGGGGGGATTTTGGACCACTCTTCTTCCAGTCCCTTCCACAGGACATTACTAGGGCCTCACACTGCTCTGGGGGGATTTTGGTCCAATCTTCCTCCAGTCTCTTCCACAGGATATCACTGGTCTCTCACACTGCTCTGGGGGGATTTTGGCCCACTCTTCTTCCTCCAGTCTCTTCCACAGGACATCACTAGTCTCTCACACTACTCTGGGGGGATTTTGGTCCAATCTTCTTCCAGTCTCTTCCATGGGACATCACTAGTCCCTCACACTGCTCTGGGGGGATTTTGGTCCACTCTTCTTCCAGTCTCTTCCACAGGACATCACTAGTCCCTCACACTGCTCTGGGGGGATTTTGGTCCACTCTTCTTCCAATCTCTTCCACAGGACATCACTAGTCCCTCACACTGCTCTGGGGGGATTTTGGCCCACTCTTCTTCCAGTCTCTTCCACGGGACATCACTAGTCTCTCACACTGCTCTGGGGGGGATTTTGGACCACTCTTCTTCCAGTCTCTTCCAGAGGACATCACTAGTCTCTCACACTACTCTGGGGGGATTTTGGTCCAATCTTCCTCCAGTCTCTTCCACGGGAGATCACTAGTCTCTCACACTGCTCTGGGGGGATTTTGGTCCAATCTTCTTCCAGTCTCTTCCACAGGATATCACTGGTCTCTCACACTGCTCTGGGGGGATTTTGGCCCACTCTTCTTCCAGTCTCTTCCACGGGACATCACTAGTCTCTCACACTGGTCTGGGGGGATTTTGGACCACTCTTCTTCCAGTCTCTTCCACAGGACAGCACTAGTCCCTCACACTGTTCTGGGGGGGATTTTGGTCAAATCTTCCTCCAGTCTCTTCCACAGGACATCACTAGTCCCTCACACTGCTCTGGGGGGATTTTGGTCCACTCTTCTTCCAGTCTCTTCCACAGGACATCACTAGTCTCTCACACTGCTCTGGGGGGATTTTGGCCCACTCTTCTTCCAGTCTTCTCCACAGGACATCACTAGTCCCTCACACTGCTCTGGGGGGATTTTGGCCCACTCTTCTTCCAATCTCTTCCACGGGACATCACTAGTCTCTCACACTGCTCTGGGGGGATTTTGGTCCACTCTTCTTCCAGTCTCTTCCACAGGACATCACTAGTCTCTCACACTGCTCTGGGGGGATTTTGGTCCACTCTTCCAATCTCTTCCACAGGACATCACTAGTCTCTCACACTGCTCTGGGGGGATTTTGGACCACTCTTCTTCCAGTCTCTTCCACAGGACATCACTAGTCCCTCACACTGCTCTGGGGGGATTTTGGCCCACTCTTCTTCCAGTCTCTTCCACGGGACATCACTAGTCTCACACTGCTCTGGGGGGATTTTGGACCACTCTTCTTCCAGTCCCTTCCACAGGACATTACTAGGGCCTCACACTGCTCTGGGGGGATTTTGGTCCAATCTTCCTCCAGTCTCTTCCACAGGATATCACTGGTCTCTCACACTGCTCTGGGGGGATTTTGGCCCACTCTTCTTCCTCCAGTCTCTTCCACAGGACATCACTAGTCTCTCACACTACTCTGGGGGGATTTTGGTCCAATCTTCTTCCAGTCTCTTCCATGGGACATCACTAGTCCCTCACACTGCTCTGGGGGGATTTTGGTCCACTCTTCTTCCAGTCTCTTCCACAGGACATCACTAGTCCCTCACACTGCTCTGGGGGGATTTTGGTCCACTCTTCTTCCAATCTCTTCCACAGGACATCACTAGTCCCTCACACTGCTCTGGGGGGATTTTGGCCCACTCTTCTTCCAGTCTCTTCCACGGGACATCACTAGTCTCTCACACTGCTCTGGGGGGGATTTTGGACCACTCTTCTTCCAGTCTCTTCCAGAGGACATCACTAGTCTCTCACACTACTCTGGGGGGATTTTGGTCCAATCTTCCTCCAGTCTCTTCCACGGGAGATCACTAGTCTCTCACACTGCTCTGGGGGGATTTTGGTCCAATCTTCTTCCAGTCTCTTCCACAGGATATCACTGGTCTCTCACACTGCTCTGGGGGGATTTTGGCCCACTCTTCTTCCACTCTCTTCCACAGGACATCACTAGTCTCTCACACTGCTCTGGGGGGATTTTGGTCCACTCTTCTTCCAGTTCCTTCCACAGGACATTATTAGTCCCTCACACTGCTCTGGGGGGGGTTTGGTCCACTCTTCCTCCAGTCCCTTCCACAGGACATCATTAGTCCCTCACACTGCTCTGGTAGGATTTTGGTCCACTCTTCTTCCAGTCTCTTCCACAGGACAGCACTAGTCTCTCACACTGCTCGGGGGGGATTTTGGCCCACTCTTCTTCCAGTCTCTTCCACAGGACATCACTAGTCTCTCACACTGCTCTGGGGGGATTTTGGTCCACTCTTCTTCCAATCTCTTCCACAGGACATCACTAGTCCCTCACTCTGCTCTGGGGGGATTTTGGCCCACTCTTCTTCCAGTCTCTTCCACAGGACATCACTAGTCCCTCACACTGCTCTGGGGGGATTTTGGTCCACTCTTCCTCCAGTCTCTTCCACAGGACATCACTAGTCCCTCACACTGCTCTGGGGGGATTTTGGTCCACTCTTCTTACAGTCTCTTCCACAGGACATCACTAGGCTCTCACACTGCTCTGGGGGGATTTTGGCCCACTCTTCTTCCAGTCCCTTCCACAGGACATCATTAGTCCCTCACACGGCTCTGGGGGGATTTTGGTCCACTTTTCTTCCAGTCTCTTCCACAGGACATCACTAGTCTCTCACACTGCTCTGGGGGGATTTTGGCCCACTCTTCTTCCAGTCTCTTCCGCAGGACATCACTAGTCTCTCACACTGGTCTGGGGGGATTTTGGACCACTCTTCTTCCAGTCTCTTTCACAGGACAGCACTAGTCCCTCACACTGTTCTGGGGGGGATTTTGGTCAAATCTTCCTCCAGTCTCTTCCACAGGACATCACTAGTCCCTCACACTGCTCTGGGGGGATTTTGGTCCACTCTTCTTCCAGTCTCTTCCACAGGACATCACTAGTCTCTCACACTGCTCTGGGGGGATTTTGGCCCACTCTTCTTCCAGTCTTCTCCACAGGACATCACTAGTCCCTCACACTGCTCTGGGGGGATTTTGGCCCACTCTTCTTCCAATCTCTTCCACGGGACATCACTAGTCTCTCACACTGCTCTGGGGGGATTTTGGTCCACTCTTCTTCCAGTCTCTTCCACAGGACATCACTAGTCTCTCACACTGCTCTGGGGGGATTTTGGTCCACTCTTCCAATCTCTTCCACAGGACATCACTAGTCTCTCACACTGCTCTGGGGGGATTTTGGACCACTCTTCTTCCAGTCTCTTCCACAGGACATCACTAGTCCCTCACACTGCTCTGGGGGGATTTTGGCCCACTCTTCTTCCAGTCTCTTCCACGGGACATCACTAGTCTCACACTGCTCTGGGGGGATTTTGGACCACTCTTCTTCCAGTCCCTTCCACAGGACATTACTAGGGCCTCACACTGCTCTGGGGGGATTTTGGTCCAATCTTCCTCCAGTCTCTTCCACAGGATATCACTGGTCTCTCACACTGCTCTGGGGGGATTTTGGCCCACTCTTCTTCCTCCAGTCTCTTCCACAGGACATCACTAGTCTCTCACACTACTCTGGGGGGATTTTGGTCCAATCTTCTTCCAGTCTCTTCCATGGGACATCACTAGTCCCTCACACTGCTCTGGGGGGATTTTGGTCCACTCTTCTTCCAGTCTCTTCCACAGGACATCACTAGTCCCTCACACTGCTCTGGGGGGATTTTGGTCCACTCTTCTTCCAATCTCTTCCACAGGACATCACTAGTCCCTCACACTGCTCTGGGGGGATTTTGGCCCACTCTTCTTCCAGTCTCTTCCACGGGACATCACTAGTCTCTCACACTGCTCTGGGGGGGATTTTGGACCACTCTTCTTCCAGTCTCTTCCAGAGGACATCACTAGTCTCTCACACTACTCTGGGGGGATTTTGGTCCAATCTTCCTCCAGTCTCTTCCACGGGAGATCACTAGTCTCTCACACTGCTCTGGGGGGATTTTGGTCCAATCTTCTTCCAGTCTCTTCCACAGGATATCACTGGTCTCTCACACTGCTCTGGGGGGATTTTGGCCCACTCTTCTTCCACTCTCTTCCACAGGACATCACTAGTCTCTCACACTGCTCTGGGGGGATTTTGGTCCACTCTTCTTCCAGTTCCTTCCACAGGACATTATTAGTCCCTCACACTGCTCTGGGGGGGGTTTGGTCCACTCTTCCTCCAGTCCCTTCCACAGGACATCATTAGTCCCTCACACTGCTCTGGTAGGATTTTGGTCCACTCTTCTTCCAGTCTCTTCCACAGGACAGCACTAGTCTCTCACACTGCTCGGGGGGGATTTTGGCCCACTCTTCTTCCAGTCTCTTCCACAGGACATCACTAGTCTCTCACACTGCTCTGGGGGGATTTTGGTCCACTCTTCTTCCAATCTCTTCCACAGGACATCACTAGTCCCTCACTCTGCTCTGGGGGGATTTTGGCCCACTCTTCTTCCAGTCTCTTCCACAGGACATCACTAGTCCCTCACACTGCTCTGGGGGGATTTTGGTCCACTCTTCCTCCAGTCTCTTCCACAGGACATCACTAGTCCCTCACACTGCTCTGGGGGGATTTTGGTCCACTCTTCTTACAGTCTCTTCCACAGGACATCACTAGGCTCTCACACTGCTCTGGGGGGATTTTGGCCCACTCTTCTTCCAGTCCCTTCCACAGGACATCATTAGTCCCTCACACGGCTCTGGGGGGATTTTGGTCCACTTTTCTTCCAGTCTCTTCCACAGGACATCACTAGTCTCTCACACTGCTCTGGGGGGATTTTGGCCCACTCTTCTTCCAGTCTCTTCCGCAGGACATCACTAGTCTCTCACACTGCTCTGGGGGGATTTTGGTCCACTCTTCTTCCAGTCTCTTCCACAGGACAGCACTAGTCTCTCATACTGCTCTGGGGGGATTTTGGCCCACTCTTCTTCCAGTCTCTTCCACAGGACATCACTAGTCTCTCACACTGCTCTGGGGGGATTATGGTCCACTCTTCTTCCAATCTCTTCCACAGGACATCACTAGTCTCTCACACTGCTCTGGGGGGATTTTGGTCCAATCTTCCTCCAGTCTCTTCCACAGGACATCACTAGCCTCTCACACTGCTCTGGGGGGATTTTGGTCCACTCTTCTTCCAGTCCCTTCCACAGGACATCATTAGTACCTCACACTGCTCTGGGGGGATTTTGGTCCACTCTTCTTCCAGTCCCTTCCACAGGACATCATTAGTCTCTCACACTGCTCTGGGGGGATTTTGGTCCAATCTTCCTCCAGTCTCTTCCACAGGACATCACTAGTCCCTCACACTGCTCTGGGGGGATTTTGGTCCACTCTTCTTCCAGTCCCTTCCACAGGACATCACTAGTCCCTCACACTGCTCTGGGGGGATTTTGGCCCACTCTTCTTCCAATCTCTTCCACGGGACATCACTAGTCTCTCACACTGCTCTGGGGGGATTTTGGCCCACTCTTCTTCCAGTCCCTTCCACAGGACATCACTAGTCTCTCACACTGCTCTGGGGGGATTTTGGCCCACTCTTCTTCCAATCTCTCCCACAGGACATAACTAGTCTACTAGTCTCTCTCACTGCTCTGGGGGGATTTTGGACCACTCTTCCTCCAGTTTCTTCCACAGGACATCACTAGTCTCTCACACTGCTCTGGGGGGGATTTTGGCCCACTCTTCCTCCAGTTTCTTCCACAGGACATCACTAGTCTCTCACACTGCTCTGGAGGGATTTTGTCCACTCTTCTTCCAGTCTCTTCCACAGGGCATCACTAGTCTCTCACACTGCTCTGGGGGGATTTTGGTCCACTCTTCTTCCAGTCCCCTCCACAGGACATCACTAGTCCCTCACACTGCTCTAGGGGGTTTTGGTCCACTCTTCTTCCAGTCCCCTCCACAGGACATCACTAGTCTCTCACTGATCTGGGGGGATTTTGGCCCACTCTTCTTCCAGTCTCTTCCACAGGACATCACTAGTCTCTCACACTGCTCTGGGGGGGATTTTGGTCCACTCTTCTTCCAGTGTCTTCCACAGGACATCACTAGTCTCTCACACTGCTCTGGGGTAGGGGGGGGGGGGGGATTTAGGTCCACTCTTCTTCCAGTCTCTTGCACAGGACATCACTAGTCTCTCACACTGCTCTGGGGGGATTTTGGTCCACTCTTCTTCCAGTGTCTTCCACAGTTCTCTGACTGTTGTGAGTTTCTTGGCCACAACTTTGTCACCAAGGATTTTCCGGAGGTTTCTATTGGATTTAGATCAAGACTTTGGGCTGTGGCCATTTCACTGTTTCTAGGAGCTGTTTTCCCCGTGTGTGACAGGGGACATTGTCCTGCATGAAAATTGATGGCTGATTGAGTGATGGACACAAGTAAGGAGCAGCGTGTTGTGAAGAAGGTTCTAATCCGCACTTGTATCACTCTGCCATGTAGCGGTATGAGAGGTCCAACTCCTGCTGCAGAAAACATTCCCCAAACGATGACCCTTCCTCCACCACCTGTCACAGACTTCTTATCACACTTTGGGTTCAGTCTTTCTTCAGTTTGTGGATGAACATAATGTTTCCCATCAGACCCAAATAAATTACACTTGCTTTCATCACTAAAATGACCTGTGGCCACTTCTCCTCTGTCCACAGCACATGCTCCTCACTAAAGGGTAGTCTAGCCTTGTGATTCTCTCTGGTCACGGCAGAGTGGGATTTCAGTCCACTCTTACACGTCGTGACACTGTTTGGCAAGACAGATCCTTACCCTGTTCAGTGCTGAACTGCCGGCAATTCCAGCTGCAGTGTGAAACGCTTACCCATGGAGATTCTCCGCATTATCCTGTCCTTTCTATGGACAGTCTCTGCATTATCCTGTCCTCTCTATGGAGAGTCTCCGCATTATCCCGTCCTCGCTATCGAGAGTCTCCGCATTATCCCGTCCTCGCTATCGAGAGTCTCCGCATTATCCTGTCCTCTCTATGGAGAGTCTCTGCATTATCCTGTTCTCTCTTGCATTTGTCTTTCGAGGGGAACCAGCCTTCTTGGGGTATTCAGAATTTGTGTTGATGTAAAGATGTAATATTCTCTAAATCAAAGACTTAGAACGACCAACTTCTCTTGTTACAGCTGATAGGGTCACCCCTTTGGCCTTCATCTGGACAACCTGCTGCCGGAGGATTTCAGTCACTTTGGAAGGCACACCGTTTTTACAAAGTCAGAGCAAACTGGAAAGTTTGACTGCCAGTTACATAGGGTTTGTCAGATAATGAAGGAAATTAGCACCAATTGCCAGATTAACACCAATAACTTGCAGGGATCTGACAGTGTTCTCTAATTCTGCTTCGTGTTCTCTAATTGTGATCCATGTTCTTTTACATTTATCTCATTTACATTTTTATTTTGTGCTTTACAATACATTCAATGTATGAAATAAGTGGAAAATCCTGTGAATTTCCTCAAGTCAGGTGTGAGACTGTGACCGGGGTTATCTATGACGGCCGGTATGTCTCGCCCCGGTTGTGCTCACTCCATGATAGAAAGTAAATCCACTCTAGGGTTAATGCTGTTTCCCTACAGGCTGAAGGAAGGGTTAAATGGAAACAGGAACAAGGGCAGGTGTGCCGGGTGTGAGGGAGTGAACAGAACTCCCTGAGTTCTCTGCTGGAGAGGCACATGTATATTGTTGTGGATTTTTGTTTGGACATTAAACCGTGTGCTGTGAACCTTAATGCCTGGATCCCGTGTCTTCTGCTGCGCAGCCGACCACGCTACCTCACATATGGTGGAGAATGCGGGCATGCCAGCCCGGTGAGGTGTAGCTTCCATTTCTGGTGAACCGGTAGCACATGTCCTGGATTCAAGCGGCTATACTACAGCCCAAACCCGGCAACGCCATGGAGGACATACTAAAGCAGCTGGCTCAGGCTACTGCACAGCAACAACAGATGAATACACACCTGATCCGGACGTTGGATCATCAGCAGCAACAGCACCAGCAATCCTTGAAATTGCAGGAACAGAGGCACCAAGAACAGATGGTCCTCCTGGCCAAGTCGATCCGTGCCGGACCGGCAGCAACAACCCCGGGACCGGGTGACGACGGCAGCGTCCGGAAAGCGGTGAGACAAGCGTTGCAAAAGATGACCCCGGGGGATGATGTGGAAGCGTTCCTGGCGGTGTTTGAGCGGGTGGCCGAGCGGGAAAAGCTGCCGACCCCCCAGTGGGCTGAGGTATTGTCGCCCTATCTGACGGGGGAACCCCAAAAAGCGTACCTGGACCTCTGTACCGAGGACGCCATTGACTATGTGACCCTGAAAGCCGAAATACTGGCTCGGTTGGGGGTGAATACCTATGTACGGGCTCAGCGGGTAAATCAGTGGTACTATGAGGAAGCCAAACCCGTACGCTCCCAGGCCTATGACTTGTTGCATCTTGTAAAAAAGTGGTTGCAGCCTGACACTCTGAGCCCGGCGCAAATGATGGAAAGGGTAGTAGTGGATCGTTTTGTGCGCACTTTACCCGTCACCGTTCAACAGTGGGTAGGACAGGGTAACCCGAGTACCCTCGACCAATTAGTGTCCCTGGTAGAGCGGCATGTGGCTACGCAGGACTTGATACGAGACACTGAGACTTTGCGTACCGCCCGTCGGTCCTGCCCCTCCAAGCCTAGGGCCAAAGACCCACCGCTGACAACGGTACAGGAGTCCCCTACCGTCCCATCTGAGGCCGCGCCCGCCATTCCTGAGGTCCGGAAGGTTCTGTACCCTAAACGACAACCCGTCAAGGGGGTTTCCGTCCCCATTAGATGTTGGCGGTGTCAGTGGGTGGGACATATGGAAGCCCAGTGTCCACTCACCACGGAGCCCATGGATTGTGGGGTTACCTGGCGGGGTTCAATGTATGCTCAGGTGGTGTGTACCGCTGACCTGGTCTCCCCAGAGATGGAGCCCCACTTGTGCCAAATACAGGTGAATGGATGTCCGGTTACAGGATTGTTGGATTCCGGAAGCTTAGTGACCCTTGTGCGATCAACCCTAAGGGCTAAAGTAAAGGCCACCGGATGTACCGTGGGGGTGGTTTGCATACATGGGGACCGCCGAGACTATCCCACGGGGATTGTCACCATCACAGCACCTTGTGGTCAGGTGCAACATGAGGTGGGACTTCTTAACACTCTTCCTTATGACGTAATCCTAGGAAGGGATCTGCCCTATTTTTGGACTTTATGGAGGGGACCCCCTAAGTCCCCTCAGATATTGATCAGTCCGGGACCTGAGCCCTACAATCCTGAATCCGGGACGCCTGCCGTAGGGGTCACCATGATAGGGACAGAGTGTGAACCCGATAGGTCACCCCTAGAGGTATTGGCAGGAGAAGCTGAGATGGTCGAGCCTATCCCGGAGTTGGAGGCGTCCCCGGATACGTTTGGGACAGCCCAACTCCAGGACCCTACGTTAATACATGCCCGGAGTCGGGTGACAGTAGTTGACGGGGTGGCACAGCTGCCCGGTGCCCAGGTAAGGTACCCCCATTTCGCTCTTAAGCATGATTTACTCTACCGGGTAGATGAAATACGGGGCGTGGGGGTAGAACAGTTGGTGGTGCCCCAGCCGTATCGCCGGCGGGTCCTCGACTTGGCTCATAAACACCTGATGAGTGGCCACCTAGGGGTCAATAGCGAATATTGCAAAGGTTCTATTGGCCCGGGGTCTTTGGGGAGGTAAAACGGTTCTGCGAAACCTGCCCGGAGTGTCAGCTTACCGCACCAGTGACCCATTTTCGCAGTCCGTTGGTACCGTTACCCATTATAGAAGTCCCTTTTGAACGGATAGGGATGGATCTGGTGGGGCCCCTCGTAAAGTCCGCTCGAGGGCACCAACACATCCTAGTGATAGTTGACTATGCCACCCGGTATCCCGAGGCGATACCTCTCAGACATACTGCAGCAAAGCTTATAGCTCGGGAGTTGTTTGCTGTGTTCTGCCGGGTGGGGTTGCCCAAGGAGATCCTTACGGATCAGGGGACCCCATTCATGTCTAAAGTGACCAAAGAGCTGTGCCGGCTACTCCAGATCAAGCAGTTGCGTACGTCTGTGTATCATCCTCAAACAGACGGTTTAGTCGAGCGGTTCAATAAAACCCTGAAAACCATGCTAAAAAGGGTGATTTCAAAAGACGGGAAAGACTGGGATATGATGCTTCCCTATTTGATGTTTGCCATCCGTGAGGTGCCACAGGCATCCACGGGGTTTTCGCCTTTTGAATTGTTATACGGGCGACATCCCCGGGGATTGTTGGACCTGGCAAAGGAAACATGGGAGCAAGAGCCCACCCCCCATAAAAGTGTGATTGAACACATTTTGGGTATGCAGAACCGCATAAGCGCGGTCATGCCAATTGTGAAGGAGCATTTACAGGAGGCTCAGGCCGCGCAAAGCGGCCGCTACAATAGACAAGCCACCATGCGGACCTTTAAACCTGGGGATCGGGTGTTGGTATTAATCCCCACGGCGGAGAGTAAATTCCTGGCTCAGTGGCAAGGCCCCTACGAGATAAAGGAAAGAGTCGGGGTGGTTAACTATAAAGTATTGCAGCCCGGTAGGCGGAAACCTGAACAAATATACCATGTCAACCTATTAAAACCTTGGCAGGAACGGGAAAGCCTGATGGCTGTTTTTTCCCCATCTCCCTCCTCTTCGGGTTGTTCACATCCGGCTCCAGCGACCTCTGGAGAGGACGAACCGGAAGTAAGGACTGGAGAAGCCCTCACCAAGACTCAGAGGCGAGAGGCCAGACGGCTGGTTCAGCAGAACCCCGATGTCTTCTCCGAGCTGCCCGGTAGGACCAGTCTGATACGACATGATATTGTCACCGAGCCCCACCTGAAGGTACGCCTGAAGTCATACCGGGTACCGGAGGCTCGACGACAAGCCATATCGGAGGAAGTAAAGACAATGTTACGCCTGGGGGTCATCGAAAAATCCCGGAGTGAATGGGCTAGTCCGATTGTCCTAATACCAAAACCCGATGGCTCCTTAAGGTTCTGCAATGACTTTAGGAGATTGAACGAAATATCCAAGTTTGATCTCTACCCCATGCCCCGGGTGGATGAGCTGATTGATAGGCTGGGACAGGCGCGATATTTTACCACGCTCGACCTGACCAAGGGGTACTGGCAGGTGCCACTGACGGAGTCCGCCAAGGAGAAAACCGCTTTTGTTACGCCGGAGGGTCTCTTCCACTATGCTGTCTTGCCTTTTGGGTTACATGGCGCTCCGGCCACGTTCCAGAGGTTGATGGACTTAGTGCTGGAACCCCACCAGGCGTATGCATCAGCGTACCTTGATGACATCATTATTTACAGCTCCGATTGGCAGACCCACTTGGAACAGGTACAAGCGGTGGTGGACGCGCTTCGAACAGCCGGATTGACAGCCAATCCCAAGAAATGTGCATTGGGACTCACGGAAGCCCGCTACTTGGGCTACGTGATAGGCCAAGGAGTGATTAAGCCCCAAATTAACAAGGTTGAGGCGATCCAGAAGTGGCCTAGACCCCTGACCACGAAGCAGGTTAGGGCCTTCCTGGGTATCGTGGGGTACTACAGGAGGTTTGTAAAGGATTTTGCAGGATTATCAGCCCCCTTGACGGACCTTCTCAAAGGCAAGAAGTCCGTCATGGTGCGCTGGACTCCGCAGGCCGAGGACTCCTTCCGGGCCCTGAAGGAGGTCCTGTGCGGACAGCCCGTTCTTGTACACCCTGATTTCCGGAAAGAGTTCATAGTACAGACTGACGCCTCGGAGGTCGGCCTGGGGGCAGTGCTGTCTCAGGTGGTTCAGGGGGAGGAACACCCCGTCACCTTCTTAAGTAGGAAGCTCACCCCTCCCGAGCGGAATTATAGCGTAGTGGAGAAGAAGTGCCTGGCGATCAAGTGGGCCTTGGAGTCCCTACGCTATTACCTGCTGGGACGGCAGTTTCGCTTGGTGACAGATCACTCTCCACTGGTCTGGATGAGGTCCGCCAAGGAACGGAATGCCCGGGTTACCCGGTGGTTCCTTTCTCTGCAGAACTTCCGGTTTACGGTTGAACATAGGGCCGGTGGGTTGCAGGGCAACGCCGATGCCTTGTCCCGCGGCCCGTGTTTGATGGTGGGAGTTCAACCCCGCACGCTTGAACTGAGGGGGGGGGGGTATGTGAGACTGTGACCGGGGTTATCTATGACGGCCGGTATGTCTCGCCCCGGTTGTGCTCACTCCATGATAGAAAGTAAATCCACTCTAGGGTTAATGCTGTTTCCCTACAGGCTGAAGGAAGGGTTAAATGGAAACAGGAACAAGGGCAGGTGTGCCGGGTGTGAGGGAGTGAACAGAACTCCCTGAGTTCTCTGCTGGAGAGGCACATGTATATTGTTGTGGATTTTTGTTTGGACATTAAACCGTGTGCTGTGAACCTTAATGCCTGGATCCCGTGTCTTCTGCTGCGCAGCCGACCACGCTACCTCACACAGGATAGAATCACATAAGACAACACAATGACCACAACATTTAGGAAATCGTGTGTTGTTCTCTAATTTTGATCTCCAGTGTAGATGTCCATCACCCTATCCATCCTCTCCAGTTCTTCACCACCCCACATCTCAGTCTACCACCTACCCGTCCTCTGCACAGTTCTACACCACCCTACATCGCCTCATCTCTATGACCATACCTTTCTTCTCCCAAGTTCTGCACCAATTTACATTTACTCCTCAACACTGCTTATGACCTACCCATGTTCTCCCAGTGCTACACCACCCTACAGTGCCTCCTCATCCCTGTCCATTACCCTACCTGTCCCCTTCGCAGTTCTGCACTGCCCTACATCTCCTCCTCATGTCTACCATCTTCCCATCCTCTCCACAGTTCTGGACCTCCCTACATCTCCTCCTCATCTCCATCTACCTCTCTACCCATCTTCTCCACAGTTCTGCACCTCCCTACATCTTCTCATCTCTGTCTATCACCCTACCCGTCTTCTCCACAGTTCTGCACCTCCCTACATCTTCTCATCTCTGTCTATCACCCTACCCATTTTCTCCACAGTTCTGCACCTCCCTACATCTTTTCATGTTTATCACCCTACCCGTCTTCTCCACGGTTCTGCACCTCCCTACATCTTTTCATCTCTGTCTATCACCCAACCAGTCTTCTCCACAGTTCTGCACCTCCCTACATCTTCTCATCTCTGTCTATCACCCAACCAGTCTTCTCTACAGTTCTGCACCTCCCTACAGCTTCTCATCTCTGTCTATCACCCTAACCATCCTCTCTGTTCTGCCACTGATCTAAGACTAACATTTTTCATATTCTGAACCTCCATCTCCAAGACTTCTCATGTTCTGCACCAGTGATCTGGAATGCACTACATCGGACAATCTAATACTTAGATCCCATATTTTTAAGCGTGCTTTAAAAACACATCTCTTTACACCGACCATTCACCTCACTAGTATAACTGTCCCCTTTCCCCCCCCCTTCTAATTTTCCTCACAAACTGCTCCTTCCTATTCATCTGTCCCCTCATCCTCCTGCACCAATAGCTCCTAATACCTGTATAGACAGATCCTGGCTCATGATGGCTCCTACGGTGTCATATGAAAAGCCCTATTATAATGATGGCTGGACCGTACATGATAAGTACATTGAACCTATAGTGTCCTCCTATTTTCTCATAGATTCCGGTTTGTGAGCTGGACTCGCACTCCTCCTGTAACTGGTGACCTATGTGTTACTCTGTAATTGTCTCTGTTCAATTGTAAAGTGCTGCCAAATACGTGGGTGTTATAAAAATATAATTGATTATTGTATATACTATATTGTATGTATACAGTATGTAAGGCTTATACTATATTATATTTACAGGGGTGTCCTAAATCTAGTGGTAAAAAAGGAGAAATCTCTTATGCCATCTCATAGAAAGGACATGTCTTCCTCTAATACAGGTGTTGGTCCTACAGTTATGGGAGACACATTTTCAATATCGTGATCCCAAGGGGAAGGACATACATTTTTTTTTTTAAATAACTGTGCATTCTGTGGATCAGCCCCAAATAATATTGGCGAGATGAATGGGGTGGTATAGGCCATATTTCCCATCTATGGAAATTAAAATCCTGTTAAGAAATTTGGCTTTAATATGTTCCCCCTGGGTCCTCCAGAGGAACAGATATCGAAGATCGGGGATCTGATTTTGGGACCCGAGCCACATCCCATTCACCAGCCCCATCTGAGGTCACCAAGTGGAGGTACGTGGGAGTGACTGATATCTAATAAATACAGTATCTGAATTATAATCATTGTTCAATGCTGGAAGATACAGCTCACTGTTGGAGAACTTCCCTCCAAAAAGAGAATTGTGCCACCCCTGCGACCACAAGTCAAGTACTTTTTTGTTTTATCCTTTTTATTTTATGCGACTGTATTGTTTTGTTTCCTTTGTTATATTTTTAGAACATTTTTTTAAAAAAAAACTGCCTACTTTTCAGTTTAAATATATAACAGTTAATAGCTTTGTTCCTCTTGCTCTATAAACTGCATTCTTGAAGCCAAACATTACCAAAAACGGCCCTCTAATTGGTCAGTACTAACAATCGGTGGGGGGCAGTTTTAATTGTCTTATTGTGGAGCTTAATGATGACTTTACCAAGGTGTATATACATATATATATTCCATGCGTTGGAACTGGGTGTGTATATACTATATGTTCACTGTGAACGTGCCTAAAAATTGGCCTTGTAGTCGAAGCAGCCAACGCCTCATCCATCAGTCGTCCTTCATTTGCGCATTGTCCAATGGGGGGCAGCAGAGTTCTGTTGATCACAAACTGGTGTTAGCGGTGGGAATCTACAAGATCTCCCGGGTTGTCTCCTCACAAGGTGCCATAAGGTATACATATACATAAAGGTACACTATATTATATATGGGATGTAAGGTCAATACTGTATCATACATACAGGAGCTTTAAGGTATATACTAATATTTGGGCTATAAAAGGTATAAACTATTTTATATACAGAATATCACAAAAGTTAGTACACCCCTCAGAGTTTTGTAAATATATCTTTTTATGGGATAACACTAAAAATCTGACTCTTTGATGCAATGTGCAGTGTAGGTGTGTGGCTTGTGTAACAGGGTAAATTCGGTGTCTTCTAAATAACTTAACACTCAGCCATTAAGATCTAAACTGCTGGCAACAAAAGTGAGTACACCCTTCACATTTTTGTAAATATTTTATATCTTTTCATGGGACAACACTGAGGATATGACGCTTTGATACAATGTAGATGTCACACGGTGTTTGGCTCTAAACTCAGTGAGTGTCATGGCGGCATCAGACGCTATTCAGACTACATTCTCTGACACTCCACACTATTCTTCCTCTGGTGCTCATGAGTTGCTCAGGCAGGCTCTGGCGTCGATCAGCTGGGTGCTCATTAGTGATTGGGCTAGCTGGAGTTAAGGCTGCTGGTTATTTTTTGAATCACATTTTGTGGGAGATCTACCAAAGGTACTCCCTGCCTTTTTAAGATGGTGGAGCCTGTCTTCCCATGTAGACTATAGCTTTGGCTAAAGCCGTCCGTGTGCTGTTGTGTTCCTGTTGCTGGTAATTTATCGTGTGCTGCTGAAATCCTCGTCGTCTGGTTATTTCCTCCTTACCACGTATTGTCTTTATGACACAGCTAGCACACATGGAGATATGAGTTTTTTTGTTTCCCCGTTTGTCTATATCTGTGGGTTCAACCACTCTTGGCCAGTGTTCCCCTGGGGTGGGGAATTGGGGATATAAAACCAGAGCAAGGCAGGTGACCCTAATCCCGTGATATCTTCCCACATGTAATCTCTGGTCCTCCTAAGACCTTCTCCACACTTCATACATTCCTCATCCAATCACACACAAGGCTTATCGAGTATGAAGACATCATTACTCTTGCAGTGTGCACAAGTCACCAACAGCAGTGATGGCAGCGCACCGTGAAATTTCAATAAAGAAATGGGGCAAACCTGGAGGACACCGGAGAAGAAATTTACACAGAGGACCCATCCCACAAAGGCCGACCCCGCTATACACGTCAAAGAATGCACCAATCTCTGGACCTTTAGGACCGTTGCTTCTGCAATCTGAAAAGTGAAGGTGTGAGTCCATTCGCCCTGCTGGGACCAGTCTGGCTGTGCCTGCACTTTATGTGGCTGCCTTTAATAAAGCAGCCTGGACATTTTATTTATATAGCTGACTATCTCCGAATTTCCAAGCAATACATTCTGTATTTATTTTCTGAAAATGAGAAATGGTGATAATAACAGAACAATGCACAGCGCTTTCACCTCAAATAATGCAAAGAAAACAAGGTCCTCATCATTTACACACAACAATATAATAATGCTTTACCTCGGGAGGATTCAGAAATCAATATTCTGTGGAATAACCAGGATTATTAATCCCAGCTTTCCTCCAGTCTTCACACAGCTTTTGGGTGACCGTATGCCACTCCTGGTGCAGAAATGTAAGCAGCTCTTCTGTGTTTAATGGCTTGTGACTATCCATCTTCCTCTTGATTACATTGCAGAGGTTTTCAATGAGGTTCAGGTCTGGAGATTGGGCTGGCCATGACAGGGTTTTGATGTGGTGTCCCTTCATCAGCACATTGATTGACCTCACTGTGTGGCATGGCGCATTGTCCTGCTGGAAAACCAGTCCTCAGAGTTGGGGAACATTGCCTGAGCAGAAGGAAGAAACTGTTTTTCCAGGATAATCTTGTATGCAGCTTGATTCATACGTCCTTAGCAAAGTTTAATCTGCCCAATTCCAGCCTTGCTGAAGCCTCCCCAGATCATCACCGATCCTCCACCAAATTTCACAGTGGCTGCAGACACTGTGGCTTGTCGCTTCGCCAGGTCTCCGTCTAACCATTAAACAACCAGGTATTGAGCAAAGCTGAACATTAGACTCATCAGAGAAGATAACCTTACTCCTATCCTCTGTGGACTAATCCTTATAGTCTTTGGCAAACTTCAGCCTGGCTCTCCTTTGCTTCTCATTGATGAGAGGCTTTTTTCTAGCTTTACATGATTTGAGCCCTGCCTCTAGGAGCCTGTTACAGACTGTTTTTGCCGTGCGCTTCACCCCGGCCGCCATTCCTTCTGTAGGGCACTTGATGTCATCCTGCGGTTGTTGAGTGACATTGGAATAAGATGGCAGTCACCTCGGTCAGTAGAGAGTCGCTTTCACCCTCTGCCGGTCTGTAGCTTTGTTGTCCCCAATATCTGCTGCTTGACCTTGTTGTAATGGACTGCCGTCTTAGACATCTTAAGGATGGAGGCAACATGACGCTCACTGTATCCCTCTGCTAGTAAAGCCAGAATTCAGCCCTTCTTTCCTCACTCAGGACTTTTCTTTTCCTCTCCGTTGGATGGTTACAAGTTATGTTTTCATTCCTATTACTTTTGGGATATTACTAGCACTTGTTGTTTCCATGCAGCTTGTCCTATTGCAGGAGGATTGTGAAGACCACAGCAGTGTTTCTTATACTTTCCCTCGTTACATAAGATTTGGTTCAGGTGATCACCTAATCAGAAGCTCATTAAGCAGAATGAGGTGGACTCTGGATTCACCTGACACTGGAATGTAACGGCCGTCAGACATGTAGAGAAGATGATTTTTATAAAACTGGGCAGGGGTCTCTTCATTTTTGCCAGAGCTGTATAGTGGATGTACGGTATACACTATATGATCACGTGTGTGATGGTGGTATAGTCTTCAAACCCTTATGTGGAGGCACGGGGCTCAGTGGGTGCTCTCGTCCACTAAAACCTGCCACCTTTAGAAAGACAGCGTGGCTCAGGGCTCATCCCAACTGAACGCCGGCCTCCTTAACCGTGGGCGTAACACTACTCAGATAATATTGTGATTCCCTCACCCTGTGTTAAGACTTTATTGGATCCCCAAACAATTAACGGCACATAACACATAACCAGCAAAACACACAAATGTAACAGGCAATAGAGTCTCACCCTTCCGCTGGCTCACCAGGGATTTAGAATGTCCATGCCTCAGAGGTCCCAGGGCTACTTACTCCAATCCAGCAGCACCCCGCTTTTGGCGGGCACCCACCGAGATAGGAATAATACCAGATTTAGGAAGCTGTGTGAGGTCTGCAAAGTCTGTAACAGGTGACTGAACTGTCCCAACCTGAGTGTCCTCCTTAGGTAGTCCTGATATGATGTTACAATCCTGGCAGCCGGAGTCGAAATCCCTAGGCTGTGGATATGGTCTCCAACCGCATCCGGAGTCCCTAGATTGAAGCCATAAGATATCCTGATCCTCTAGTCAACTCCAAAGAGCTTAGACTGGATCCATCAGCATCCATCAACAACCTGGTGGCTTAAAGAAATCCCTTTTATAGCCACAGCCTTCCACTTGGATACACTGCGTCCTCATCGATTGGTTGGACAAGAGCGCCTCTCCCATTGGATGAATCTCAACCTGCATGGACAATGTTCATCCAAATGATGTCTACAGAAAGACTGAGGGTATACATGTAGTCTGGGAGTCACCGACTAGACAATGGCTACTAAGGTAATTACATTAGCAATACACAACTACAATACAATGATTACTGGAAATGTCTGGAGAACAATACGTCTGGCTTTCAGTGGCCAACACAATTACATGAGTCCAAAAGAGTCTTGTAAAAACAATGAGGGACTTATCCCCCGTCTATAAACAATCTATCATCCTGTCTGGCTGAATGTTAAGAAACTTTAACCCATGAGAGTCCATGTCGTCACACCTTATAGCTATAAAACAAGACCACTACAACCTGAACAACAACTCATTTTATTGGTCTGATGGGGGGTCATATTCCACCGTACCAGAGCGGATTCGTGCCTAAAACCTGAGTGGAGAACATCAGACATGGGTGATTACACAGGCAGATGAAGTAACGTGGGCGTTGTGGTCCAGACCCAGGGTGGCCACATCAGAGCTAAGCCTTTTCACTTACAGACGGTCACTGCTCGGCATCTTCAAACTGTCCGGTCTCAATATGAGCCATGATAGACGCTGCACACCGTATGGACGGGGTGTGGTGTACACTGGGCTGATAGGAGTTCTTGCTGCCGCACTGCTGATCACCAGTCCTCCACTCCAAGATGTCAGCCATATCCTCCTCATCTACAGGCAACAAAAACAGTCAGAAAAAAAATCCCCCGCTGGTATGTGCAAGACACCTAACTTCCCCACACCTAGAGCCAGATACCCGACCTGTCCTGCTCTGTGCAAGACACCCAACCACCGCGCAGCCTAGAGCCAGAAAGCTGACAGGTCCATACCAGACACCCAACCTCCCCGCAGCCTAGAGCCAGACACCCAACTGGCCCTGTGCCAGACACCCAACCTCCCCGCAGCCTAGAGCCAGACACCCGACCTGCCCTGTGCAAGACACCCAACCTCCCCGCAGCCTACAGCCAGAAAGCTGACAGGTCCATACCAGACACCCAACCTCCCCGCAGCCTACAGCCAGAAAGCTGACAGGTCCATACCAGACACCCAACCACCCCGCAGCCTAGTGCCAGAAAGCTGACAGGTCCATACCAGACACCCAACCTCCCCGCAGCCTAGAGCCAGACACCCGACCAGCTCTGTGTGCCAGACACCCGACCACCGCGCAGCCTAGAGCCGGAAAGCTGACCGGTCCATACCAGACACCCAACCTCCCCGCAGCCTACAGCCAGAAAAGCAACCAGCCCATGCCAAACACCCAACCACCCCGCAGCCTAGAGCCAGAAAGCTGACAGGTCCATACCAGACACCCAACCACCGCGCAGCCTAGTGCCAGAAAGCTGACAGGTCCATACCAGACACCCAACCTCCCCGCAGCCTAGAGCCAGACACCCAACCGGCCCCGTGCTAGACACCAGATTAGCCCTGTCCAAGACACCCTACCCTACCCTACCCCTACCAGCCCATGCACGATACCCAACCTCCCCGCAGCCAGAGCCAGACACCCAACTGGCCCCGTGCTAGACACCAGATTGGCCCTGTCCAAGACACCCGACCAGCCCGTGCACGATACCCAACCTGCCCGCAGCCTAGAGCTAGACAGCTGACAGGTCCATGCCAGACACCAAACCTCTCCACAGCCTAGAGCCAGACACCCGACTGGCCCCGCAGCCTACAGCCAGACAACCGACCAGCCCCATGCCAGACACCTGACCGCCTCACAGCTTAGTGCCAGAAAACTGACCTCCATGCACCCAGATGCCAGACAACCTACTGCCTCATACCAGACACCTGACCGTCCCCGTGCCATACACCTGACCGCCTCACAACATAGTGCCAGACAACTGACCTCCCTGCAGCCTGATGCCAGACACCCTACTGCCTCGTACCAGACACCTGACCGTCCCCGTGCCATACACCTGACAGCCTCACAGCTTAGTGCCAGAAAACTGACTTCCCTGCAGCCTGATGCCAGACACCCTGCTGTTTCGTACTACACACCCAACAGCCCCATGCCATACACTTGACCGCCTCACAACATAGTGCCAGACAACTGACCTCCCTGCAACTTTGAGTCAAACACCTGACCTCTCCAGCAGCCACATGTCAGACGCTCAACTTTACCTCAACTGTGTGCCACTTCCTTGGTGCCTTGTCACGTGCCAGACACCAGACTGCCACGTGGACAGATATTCAGACTCCTGCCATCGCATGACAGACATATGTTACAAACTGCATTACTCAGAGATCCTCATGACAAGACTTCCAGTCAGATGAGTGCCGAGGAGGCTGGTGAATGATCTAAATGGGATATGTGAACTACCAATCACAGCCATTAATTACCATAAGGATTCTCATTTGCCAGTATTTCTGCGTCCCAGTCTTCCGGCTCATGCGTAGTGAATGGAGAAGAGGGACTCATGTCCTGGTCTTCATCCTCAGAGTAAAGGCTTCGGCTCGCCACCCAAGCTTCGGATGAGGCCTCGGAGATGTCACTCTGCCCGTCATCCTCCCCTCCGAAGCATTCCGCATGTGGTGTCACACAGCCTGGTGCAGACAGAAGGACGACGGGAGCGTGAGCTGAGGGAGGGAACATGAATACGCCAGCCTGCAGGCCTCAGCCATGAACAACTACTGCTTCCAAAAGCTAGAGCCACTGCCCTCTTACCAGTAACGATGGCGTCGCTCCTCCTCACTCCCCAGCTAGGACACTCCATCATATCCGTCTGCAGAAAACATGGATAAAACGCTGAACCCAGAGAACAAAAGTCACCAAATAAGCCATCATTAACCCTTCCGACCGAGCCAGACAGACAGAGAGCCAGACAGACAGAGAGCCAGACAGACAGAGAGCCAGACAGACAGAGAGCCAGACAGACAGAGAGCCAGACAGACAGAGAGCCAGACAGACAGAGCCAGACAGACAGAGAGCCAGACAGACAGAGAGCCAGACAGACAGCCAGACAGACAGAGAGCCAGCCAGACAGAGAGCCAGCCAGACAGAGAGCCAGCCAGACAGAGAGCCAGCCAGACAGAGAGCCAGCCAGACAGAGAGCCAGCCAGACAGAGAGCCAGACAGCCAGCCAGAGAGCCAGCCAGACAGACAGAGAGCCAGCCAGACAGAGAGCCAGCCAGCCAGCCAGACAGAGAGCCAGCCAGCCAGCCAGACAGAGAGCCAGCCAGCCAGCCAGACAGAGAGCCAGCCAGCCAGACAGAGAGCCAGCCAGCCAGCCAGACAGAGAGCCAGAGAGCCAGCCAGCCAGACAGAGCGCCAGCCAGCCAGAGAGAGCCAGCCAGAGATAAAAATCGCCTTAAAGGCACACTAGATACTACAATATATAAAAGATGGAATTTACAGAATATATAGCTCTGGCAACAATTAAGAGACCGCTGCAAAATTTTCAGTGTTTCTGATTTTTCTCTTTATATTTTTGAGTAACATGTAAATTGTTTTTTTATTCTATAAACTACTGACGACGTCTCCGAATTTCCAAGCAGTAGATTTTGTATTTATTTTCTGAAAATGAGAAATGGTGAAAATAACAAAACAATTCATTGCTTTCAGCCCTCAAATAAGGCTACATTCACATGACCGTTCCGGTTTTTGCGGTCCGCAAAACACGGTACGTTTTTTTCACGGATGCATCTGTGTGGCATCCGTGTGACATCCGTTCTGTTGCGTATACGGGCCGTGTATCATCCGTGTGTCTTCCATTTTTTTTTTTTTGCGGACCGCAAAACACGGAAGCGGCTAAATAGATGGATAGCTAGATATAAATAGAGGGATGGATGAATGAATGGATAGATAAATAGATAAAGCCATATATAATGTCCCACTCCCCAGAATTTTGTAATCTTGCACCCTTTAGTGCCTCTCATGTGGCAATAAAGGGTGCATAGCCAAAAAAATAAAATTAAAAAAAAAAAAAAAGACGTGGGGTCCCCCCTATCTTTTGTAGCCAGCTCGGGTAAAGCAGAAGGCTGCTGCCTGCAAACCACATCTGGCAGCTTCACCTTGGCTGGTAATCTAAAACAGAGGTCACTCCACGCTGTTATTTTACATTAAATAAATAATTTAAAGAAAAAACTGCGGGGTCCCCCCTAAATTGGATCACCAGGCAAGGTAAAGCAGACAGCTGTGGTCTGGTATTCTCAGACTAGGGAGGTCCATGGTTCTTGGACACTCCCCAGCCTAAGAATAGCAGGCCACAGCCGCCCCGGAAGTGACGCATCCATTAGACGTGCCAATCCGTGCTTTGTCCCAATTTATCCCGTTGCCCTGGTGCGGTGGCAAACGGGGTAATATATGGGGTTGATACCAAATGTGTAATGTCACCTGGCATCAAGCCCTGGGGTTACTGATGTCACAGTGTCTATCAGATACCCGACATCCCCAACCCAGTCAGTAAGAAGAAGAAAAAAAAAAAAAAGACAACAAACAAATTTTTATTTGAAGAAGAGCTCCCTAACACATTCCCTTTTTCACCAATTTATTGCAAAGAACAATCAAATCCGGGGCCGGCGTAATCCAATAAGGGGGTCCCACGACGATCCATACCATAGTCACTGTCCCAGTCAATGAAGAACAGAATGTTCCCCATTGGCTGGGAGAGCAGTGCAGTGACCTGAGCCAACATCAATAGGTCAGCCCAGATCACTGCAGGGCATGATGAGTGCTAACATCAGGAGGTTAGATGAGATCATTACCTGCTGTGATGAAAGCCGCTGTACATTTTACTAACCTCCTGACGGCAGCGCTCATCATCCCCGTGGTCGCTCACGCTGCAGTGCGGGCAGACGGAGAGACGCTGCAGTGCGGGCAGACGGAAAGACGCTGCAGTGCGGGCAGACGGAAAGACGCTGCAGTGCGGGCAGACGGAAAGACGCTGCAGTGCGGGCAGACGGAAAGACGCTGCAGTGCGGGCAGACGGAAAGACGCTGCAGTGCGGGCAGACGGAAAGACGCTGCAGTGCGGGCAGACGGAAAGACGCTGCAGTGCGGGCAGACGGAAAGACGCTGCAGTGCGGGCAGACGGAAAGACGCTGCAGTGCGGGCAGACGGAAAGACGCTGCAGTGCGGGCAGACGGAAAGACGCTGCAGTGCGGGCAGACGGAAAGACGCTGCAGTGCGGGCAGACGCAGACACGCTGCAGTGCGGGCAGACGCGGAGCTGGAGCGGGACAGACTGCACGGGCACCCGACGGAGGTCACACAGAAGTGCTTCCTTGCGGCTTTCAGGGATTTTGCGGGCCCATTGACTTGTATTGAGTCATGGTCCGTTAACGGAACAGAATAGGACATGTTCCATAATAATGGAACAGACATACGGCATCCAATGTGGTTTTTTGTAGGATCGAATGCACACGGAAGTGCTACCGTGTGCCATCCACTACTACACAAAAGATGGCCCTGTCTGTGGGGCCACAAAAAAACAGGAACTGACCAGGACAAACGGAACGGTCATGTGAATGAGCCCTGATGCAAAGAAAACAAGTCCATAGTCATTTACACACAACAATACTAATAATGTTTTACCTCAATATTCTGTGGAATAACCAGGATTATTAATCCCAGCTTTCCTGCGTCTTGGCCGCTTTTCTCCAGTCTTCACACGGCTTTTAGGGGACCTTATGCCACTCCTGGTGCAAAAATTTAAGCAGTTCTTCTTTGTTTGATGGCTTGTGACTATCCATCTTCTGCTTGATTACATTCCAGAGGTTTTCAATGGGGTTCAGGTCTGGAGATTGGGCTGGCCATGACAGGGTTTTGATGTGGTGGTCTTTCATCCACACATTGATTGACCTCGCTGTGTGGCATGGCGCATTGTCCTGCTTGAAAACCAGTCCTCAGAGTTGGGGAACATTGCCTGAGCAGAAGGAAGCAGCCGTTTTTCCAGGATAACCTTGTATGCGGCTTGATTCATACGTTCTTCACAAAGTTTAACCTGCTCAATTTCTAGAGTAAGGTCATCTTCTCTGATGAGTCTAATGTTCAGCTTTGCCCAGCACCTGGTCATCTAATGGTTAGCTGGAGACCTGGAGAGGCGTAGAAGCCACAGTGTCTTGCACTCACTGTGAAATTTGGTGAAGGATCGGTGATGATCTGGGGATGCTTCAGCGAGGCTGGAATTGGGCAGATTAAACTTTGCGAATGACGTATTAATCAAGCCGCATATAAGGTTATCCTGGAAAAGCCGCTGCTTCCTTCTGCACAGGCAATGTTCCCCAACTCTGAGGACTGGTTTTCCAGCAGGACAATGCACCATGCCACACAGCTAGGTCCATCAATGTGTGGATGAAGGACCACCACATCAAAACCCTGTCATGGCCAGCCCAATCTCCAGACCTGAACCCCATTGAAAACCTCTGGAATGTAATCAAGAGGAAGATGGATAGTCACAACCCATCAAACAAAGAAGAGTTGTTACATTTCTGCACCAGGAGTGGCATAAGATCACCCAGAACCAGTGTCAAGAGTGCAGGAAAGCGGCCAAGATGCAGGAAAGCTGGGTTTAACAATCATGGTTGTTCCACAGAATATTGATTTCTCAATCTTCCTGAGGTAACACATTATTATATTTGTTGTGTGTAAATGATGAGGAACTTGTTTTCTTTGCATTATTTGGGGTGAAAGCGCTGTGCATTGTGCTGTTATTTTCACCATTTCTCATTGTCAGAAAATAAATACAACATTTATTGCTGGAAATTGGGAGACGTCGTCAGTGGATTATAAAATAAAGAAGGGAATTTTGTTACTTACCGTAAATTCCTTTTCTTCTAGCTCCTATTGGGAGACCCAGACGATTGGGTGTATAGCACTGCCTCCGGAGGCCACACAAAGCATTACACTAAAAAGTGTAAGGCCCCTCCCCTTCTGGCTATACACCCCCAGTGGGATCACTGGCTCACCAGTTTTAGTGCAAAAGCAAGAAGGAGGAAAGCCAATAACTGGTTTAAACAAATTCACTCCGAAGTAACGTCGGAGAACTGAAAACCGTTCAACATGAACAACATGTGTACCCGAAAAACAACCAAAAATCCCGAAGGACAACAGGGCGGGTGCTGGGTCTCCCAATAGGAGCTAGAAGAAAAGGAATTTACGGTAAGTAACAAAATTCCCTTCTTCAGCGCTCCATTGGGAGACCCAGACGATTGGGACGTCCAAAAGCTGTCCCTGGGTGGGTAAAGAAATACCTCATGTTAGAGCTGCAAAGACAGCCCTCCCCTACGGGGGTGTCACTGCCGCCTGCAGGACTCTTCTACCTAGGCTGGCGTCCGCCGAAGCATAGGTATGCACCTGATAATGTTTGGTGAAAGTGTGCAGACTCGACCAGGTAGCTGCCTGGCACACCTGTTGAGCCGTAGCCTGGTGTCGTAATGCCCAGGACGCACCCACGGCTCTGGTAGAATGGGCCTTCAGCCCTGATGGAACCGGAAGCCCAGCAGAACGGTAGGCTTCAAGAATTGGTTCTTTGATCCATCGAGCCAGCGTGGCCTTGGAAGCCTGCGACCCTTTGCGCTTACCAGCGACAAGGACAAAGAGTGCATCCGAGCGGCGCAGGGGCGCCGTGCGGGAAATGTAGATTCTGAGTGCTCTCACCAGATCCAACAAATGCAGATCCTTTTCATACCGATGAACTGCATGCGGATAAAAAGAAGGCAAGGAGATATCCTGATTAAGATGAAAAGAGGATACCACCTTAGGGAGAAACTCCTGAATGGGGCGCAGCACTACCTTGTCCTGGTGGAACACCAGGAAAGGAGCTTTGCATGACAGCGCTGCTAGTTCAGACACTCTCCGAAGAGACGTGACCGCTACCAGAAAGGCCACTTTCTGTGAGAGTCGAGAAAGTGACATCCCTCAGAGGCTCGAAAGGCGGCTTCTGGAGAGCAACAAGGACCTTGTTTAGATCCCACGGATCTAACGGCCGCCTGTACGGAGGTACGATATGACATACCCCCTGCAGGAACGTGCGCACCTGAGAAAGTCGTGCTAGACGCTTCTGAAAAAACACGGATAGTGCCGAGACTTGCCCTTTAAGGGAGCCGAGCGACAAGCCCTTTTCCAACCCAGATTGCAGGAAGGAAAGAAAGACAGGTAACGCGAATGGCCAGGGGGACACTCCTTGTGCAGAGCACCAGGATAAGAAAATCTTCCACGTTCTGTGGTAGATCTTAGCAGAAGTGGACTTCCTAGCCTGTCTCATGGTGGCCACGACCCCTTGGGATAATCCTAAAGACGCTAGGATCCAGGACTCAATGGCCACACAGTCAGGTTCAGGGCCGCAGAATTCCGATGGAAAAACGGCCCTTGGGACAGTAAGTCTGGACGGTCTGGTAGTGCCCACGGTTGGCCGACCGTGAGATGCCACAGATCCGGGTACCACGACCTCCTCGGCCAGTCTGGTGCGACGAGTATGACGCGGCCGCAATCGGATCTGATCTTGCGTAACACTCTGGGCAAGAGTGCCAGAGGTGGAAACACATAAGGGAGCCGGAACTGCGACCAATCTTGCACTAAGGCGTCTGCCGCCAGAGCTTTTTGATCGCGAGACCGCGCTATGAAGGTCGGGACCTTGTTGTTGTGCCGAGACGCCATTAGGTCGACGTCCGGCACCCCCCAGCGGCGGCAGATTTCCTGAAACACGTCCGGGTGAAGAGACCATTCCCCTGCGTCCATGCCCTGGCGACTGAGGAAGTCTGCTTCCCAGTTTTCTACGCCCGGGATGTGAACTGCTGATATGGTGGATGCTCTGTCCTCCACCCACAACAGAATCCGCCGGACTTCCTGGAAAGCTTGCTGACTGCGTGTCCCTCCCTGGTGGTTGATGTATGCCACCGCTGTGGAGTTGTCCGACTGAATTCGGATCTGCTTTCCTTCCAGCCACTGCTGGAAGGCTAATAGGGCAAGATACACTGCCCTGATTTCCAGAACATTGATCTGAAGCGTGGACTCTTGCTGAGTCCACGTCCCTTGAGCCCTGTGGTGGAGAAAAACTGCTCCCCACCCTGACAGACTCGCGTCTGTCGTGACCACTGCCCAGGATGGGGGCAGGAATGATCTTCCCTGTGATAATGAGGTGGGAAGAAGCCACCATTGCAGAGAGTCCTTGGCCGTCTGAGAAAGGGAGACTTTCCTGTCTAGGGAAGTTGTCTTCCCGTCCCATTGGCGGAGAATGTCCCATTGAAGTGGGCGCAGATGAAACTGCGCGAACAGGACTGCCTCCATTGCTGCCACCATCTTCCCTAGGAAGTGCATGAGGCGCCTTAAGGGGTGCGACTGACCCTGAAGGAGAGACTGCACCCCTGTCTGTTTAGACCGCTGCTTGTCCAGCGGAAGCTTCACTATCGCTGAGAGAGTATGAAACTCCATGCCAAGATACGTTAGTGATTGAGTCGGTGCCAGGTTGGACTTTGAAAAGTTGATGATCCACCCGAAAGTCTGGAGAGTCTCACTAGTCCCTCACACTGCTCTGGGGGGATTTTGGTCCACTCTTCTTCCAGTCTCTTCCACAGGACATCACTAGTCCCTCACACTGCCCTGGGGGGATTTTGGTCCACTCTTCTTCCAGTCTCTTCCACAGGACATCACTAGTCTCTCACACTGCTCTGGGGGGATTTTGGCCCACTCTTCTTCCAGTCTCTTCCACAGGACATCACTAGTCTCTCACACTGCTCTGGGGGGATTTTGGTCCACTCTTCTTCCAGTCTGTTCCACAGGACAGCACTA
Source organism: Anomaloglossus baeobatrachus (assembly GCF_048569485.1). Taxonomy (NCBI): domain Eukaryota; kingdom Metazoa; phylum Chordata; class Amphibia; order Anura; family Aromobatidae; genus Anomaloglossus; species Anomaloglossus baeobatrachus. Next base: position 598,094,207 of record NC_134357.1, on the reverse strand, counting down.
GTCTCTCACACTGCTCTGGGGGGATTTTGGCCCACTCTTCTTCCAGTCTCTTCCACAGGACATCACTAGTCCCTCACACTGCTCTGGGGGGATTTTGGCCCACTCTTCTTCCAGTCTCTTCCACAGGATATCACTGGTCTCTCACACTGCTCTGGGGGGATTTTGGCCCACTCTTCTTCCACTCTCTTCCACGGGACATCACTAGTCTCTCACACTGCTCTGGGGGGGGATTTTGGACCACTCTTCTTCCAGTCTCTTCCACAGGACATCACTAGTCTCTCACACTGCTCTGGGGGGATTTTGGTCCAATCTTCCTCCAGTCTCTTCCACAGGACATCACTAGTCCCTCACACTGCTCTGGGGGGATTTTGAACCAATCTTCTTCCAGTCTCTTCCACAGGATATCACTGGTCTCTCACACTGCTCTGGGGGGATTTTGGCCCACTCTTCTTCCACTCTCTTCCACAGGACATCACTAGTCTCTCACACTGCTCTGGGGGGATTTTGGTCCACTCTTCCTCCAGTCTCTTCCACAGGACATCACTAGTCTCTCGCACTGCTCTGGTGGGATTTTGCCCACTCTTCTTCCAGTCTCTTCCACAGGACATCACTAGTCTCTCACACTGCTCTGGGGGGATTTTGGTCCACTCTTCTTACAGTCTCTTCCACAGGACATCACTAGGCTCTCACACTGCTCTGGGGGGATTTTGGCCCACTCTTCTTCCAGTCCCTTCCACAGGACATCATTAGTCCCTCACACGGCTCTGGGGGGATTTTGGTCCACTTTTCTTCCAGTCTCTTCCACAGGACATCACTAGTCTCTCACACTGCTCTGGGGGGATTTTGGCCCACTCTTCTTCCAGTCTCTTCCGCAGGACATCACTAGTCTCTCACACTGCTCTGGGGGGATTTTGGTCCACTCTTCTTCCAGTCTCTTCCACAGGACAGCACTAGTCTCTCACACTGCTCTGGGGGGATTTTGGCCCACTCTTCTTCCAGTCTCTTCCACAGGACATCACTAGTCTCTCACACTGCTCTGGGGGGATTATGGTCCACTCTTCTTCCAATCTCTTCCACAGGACATCACTAGTCTCTCACACTGCTCTGGGGGGATTTTGGTCCAATCTTCCTCCAGTCTCTTCCACAGGACATCACTAGCCTCTCACACTGCTCTGGGGGGATTTTGGTCCACTCTTCTTCCAGTCCCTTCCACAGGACATCATTAGTACCTCACACTGCTCTGGGGGGATTTTGGTCCACTCTTCTTCCAGTCCCTTCCACAGGACATCATTAGTCTCTCACACTGCTCTGGGGGGATTTTGGTCCAATCTTCCTCCAGTCTCTTCCACAGGACATCACTAGTCCCTCACACTGCTCTGGGGGGATTTTGGTCCACTCTTCTTCCAGTCCCTTCCACAGGACATCACTAGTCCCTCACACTGCTCTGGGGGGATTTTGGCCCACTCTTCTTCCCATCTCTTCCACGGGACATCACTAGTCTCTCACACTGCTCTGGGGGGATTTTGGCCCACTCTTCTTCCAGTCCCTTCCACAGGACATCACTAGTCTCTCACACTGCTCTGGGGGGATTTTGGCCCATTCTTCTTCCAATCTCTCCCACAGGACATAACTAGTCTACTAGTCTCTCTCACTGCTCTGGGGGGATTTATTTTGGACCACTCTTCCTCCAGTTTCTTCCACAGGACATCACTAGTCTCTCACACTGCTCTGGGGGGGATTTTGGCCCACTCTTCCTCCAGTTTCTTCCACAGGACATCACTAGTCTCTCACACTGCTCTGGAGGGATTTTGTCCACTCTTCTTCCAGTCTCTTCCACAGGGCATCACTAGTCTCTCACACTGCTCTGGGGGGATTTTGGTCCACTCTTCTTCCAGTCCCCTCCACAGGACATCACTAGTCACTCACACTGCTCTAGGGGGGGGGGGGGTTTGGTCCACTCTTCTTCCAGTCCCCTCCACAGGACATCACTAGTCTCTCACTGATCTGGGGGGATTTTGGCCCACTCTTCTTCCAGTCTCTTCCACAGGACACCACTAGTCTCTCACACTGCTCTGGGGGGGATTTTGGTCCACTCTTCTTCCAGTGTCTTCCACAGGACATCACTAGTCTCTCACACTGCTCTGGGGTGGGGGGGGGGGGGATTTAGGTCCACTCTTCTTCCAGTCTCTTGCACAGGACATCACTAGTCCCTCACACTGCTCTGGGGGGATTTTGGTCCACTCTTCTTCCAGTGTCTTCCACAGTTCTCTGACTGTTGTGAGTTTCTTGGCCACAACTTTGTCACCAAGGATTTTCCGGAGGTTTCTATTGGATTTAGATCAAGACTTTGGGCTGTGGCCATTTCACTGTTTCTAGGAGCTGTTTTCCCCGTGTGTGACAGGGGACATTGTCCTGCATGAAAATTGATGGCTGATTGAGTGATGGACACAAGTAAGGAGCAGCGTGTTGTGAAGAAGGTTCTAATCCGCACTTGTATCACTCTGCCATGTAGCTGTGTGAGAGGTCCAACTCCTGCTGCAGAAAACATTCCCCAAACGATGACCCTTCCTCCACCACCTGTCACAGACTTCTTATCACACTTTGGGTTCAGTCTTTCTTCAGTTTGTGGATGAACATAATGTTTCCCATCAGACCCAAATAAATTACACTTGCTTTCATCACTAAAATGACCTGTGGCCACTTCTCCTCTGTCCACAGCACATGCTCCTCACTAAAGGGTAGTCTAGCCTTGTGATTCTCTCTGGTCACGGCAGAGTGGGATTTCAGTCCACTCTTACACGTCGTGACACTGTTTGGCAAGACAGATCCTTACCCTGTTCAGTGCTGAACTGCCGGCAATTCCAGCTGCAGTGTGAAACGCTTACCCATGGAGATTCTCCGCATTATCCTGTCCTTTCTATGGACAGTCTCTGCATTATCCTGTCCTCTCTATGGAGAGTCTCCGCATTATCCCGTCCTCGCTATCGAGAGTCTCCGCATTATCCCGTCCTCGCTATCGAGAGTCTCCGCATTATCCTGTCCTCTCTATGGAGAGTCTCTGCATTATCCTGTTCTCTCTTGCATTTGTCTTTCGAGGGGAACCAGCCTTCTTGGGGTATTCAGAATTTGTGTTGATGTAAAGATGTAATATTCTCTAAATCAAAGACTTAGAACGACCAACTTCTCTTGTTACAGCTGATAGGGTCACCCCTTTGGCCTTCATCTGGACAACCTGCTGCCGGAGGATTTCAGTCACTTTGGAAGGCACACCGTTTTTACAAAGTCAGAGCAAACTGGAAAGTTTGACTGCCAGTTACATAGGGTTTGTCAGATAATGAAGGAAATTAGCACCAATTGCCAGATTAACACCAATAACTTGCAGGGATCTGACAGTGTTCTCTAATTCTGCTTCGTGTTCTCTAATTGTGATCCATGTTCTTTTACATTTATCTCATTTACATTTTTATTTTGTGCTTTACAATACATTCAATGTATGAAATAAGTGGAAAATCCTGTGAATTTCCTCAAGTCAGGTGTGAGACTGTGACCGGGGTTATCTATGACGGCCGGTATGTCTCGCCCCGGTTGTGCTCACTCCATGATAGAAAGTAAATCCACTCTAGGGTTAATGCTGTTTCCCTACAGGCTGAAGGAAGGGTTAAATGGAAACAGGAACAAGGGCAGGTGTGCCGGGTGTGAGGGAGTGAACAGAACTCCCTGAGTTCTCTGCTGGAGAGGCACATGTATATTGTTGTGGATTTTTGTTTGGACATTAAACCGTGTGCTGTGAACCTTAATGCCTGGATCCCGTGTCTTCTGCTGCGCAGCCGACCACGCTACCTCACATATGGTGGAGAATGCGGGCATGCCAGCCCGGTGAGGTGTAGCTTCCATTTCTGGTGAACCGGTAGCACATGTCCTGGATTCAAGCGGCTATACTACAGCCCAAACCCGGCAACGCCATGGAGGACATACTAAAGCAGCTGGCTCAGGCTACTGCACAGCAACAACAGATGAATACACACCTGATCCGGACGTTGGATCATCAGCAGCAACAGCACCAGCAATCCTTGAAATTGCAGGAACAGAGGCACCAAGAACAGATGGTCCTCCTGGCCAAGTCGATCCGTGCCGGACCGGCAGCAACAACCCCGGGACCGGGGTGACGACGGCAGCGTCCGGAAAGCGGTGAGACAAGCGTTGCAAAAGATGACCCCGGGGGATGATGTGGAAGCGTTCCTGGCGGTGTTTGAGCGGGTGGCCGAGCGGGAAAAGCTGCCGACCCCCCAGTGGCCTGAGGTATTGTCGCCCTATCTGACGGGGGAACCCCAAAAAGCGTACCTGGACCTCTGTACCGAGGACGCCATTGACTATGTGACCCTGAAAGCCGAAATACTGGCTCGGTTGGGGGTGAATACCTATGTACGGGCTCAGCGGGTAAATCAGTGGTACTATGAGGAAGCCAAACCCGTACGCTCCCAGGCCTATGACTTGTTGCATCTTGTAAAAAAGTGGTTGCAGCCTGACACTCTGAGCCCGGCGCAAATGGTGGAAAGGGTAGTAGTGGATCGTTTTGTGCGCACTTTACCCGTCACCGTTCAACGGTGGGTAGGACAGGGTAACCCGAGTACCCTCGACCAATTAGTGTCCCTGGTAGAGCGGCATGTGGCTACGCAGGACTTGATACGGGACACTGAGACTTTGCGTACCGCCCGTCGGTCCTGCCCCTCCAAGCCTAGGGCCAAAGACCCACCGCTGACAACGGTACAGGAGTCCCCTACCGTCCCATCTGAGGCCGCGCCCGCCATTCCTGAGGTCCGGAAGGTTCTGTACCCTAAACGACAACCCGTCAAGGGGGTTTCCGTCCCCATTAGATGTTGGCGGTGTCAGTGGGTGGGACATATGGAAGCCCAGTGTCCACTCACCACGGAGCCCATGGATTGTGGGGTTACCTGGCGGGGTTCAATGTATGCTCAGGTGGTGTGTACCGCTGACCTGGTCTCCCCAGAGATGGAGCCCCACTTGTGCCAAATACAGGTGAATGGATGTCCGGTTACAGGATTGTTGGATTCCGGAAGCTTAGTGACCCTTGTGCGATCAACCCTAAGGGCTAAAGTAAAGGCCACCGGATGTACCGTGGGGGTGGTTTGCATACATGGGGACCGCCGAGACTATCCCACGGGGATTGTCACCATCACAGCACCTTGTGGTCAGGTGCAACATGAGGTGGGACTTCTTAACACTCTTCCTTATGACGTAATCCTAGGAAGGGATCTGCCCTATTTTTGGACTTTATGGAGGGGACCCCCTAAGTCCCCTCAGATATTGATCAGTCCGGGACCTGAGCCCTACAATCCTGAATCCGGGACGCCTGCCGTAGGGGTCACCATGATAGGGACAGAGTGTGAACCCGATAGGTCACCCCTAGAGGTATTGGCAGGAGAAGCTGAGATGGTCGAGCCTATCCCGGAGTTGGAGGCGTCCCCGGATACGTTTGGGACAGCCCAACTCCAGGACCCTACGTTAATACATGCCCGGAGTCGGGTGACAGTAGTTGACGGGGTGGCACAGCTGCCCGGTGCCCAGGTAAGGTACCCCCATTTCGCTCTTAAGCATGATTTACTCTACCGGGTAGATGAAATACGGGGCGTGGGGGTAGAACAGTTGGTGGTGCCCCAGCCGTATCGCCGGCGGGTCCTCGACTTGGCTCATAAACACCTGATGAGTGGCCACCTAGGGGTCAATAGCGAATATTGCAAAGGTTCTATTGGCCCGGGGTCTTTGGGGAGGTAAAACGGTTCTGCGAAACCTGCCCGGAGTGTCAGCTTACCGCACCCGTGACCCATTTTCGCAGTCCGTTGGTACCGTTACCCATTATAGAAGTCCCTTTTGAACGGATAGGGATGGATCTGGTGGGGCCCCTCGTAAAGTCCGCTCGAGGGCACCAACACATCCTAGTGATAGTTGACTATGCCACCCGGTATCCCGAGGCGATACCTCTCAGACATACTGCAGCAAAGCTTATAGCTCGGGAGTTGTTTGCTGTGTTCTGCCGGGTGGGGTTGCCCAAGATCCTTACGGATCAGGGGACCCCATTCATGTCTAAAGTGACCAAAGAGCTGTGCCGGCTACTCCAGATCAAGCAGTTGCGTACGTCTGTGTATCATCCTCAAACAGACGGTTTAGTCGAGCGGTTCAATAAAACCCTGAAAACCATGCTAAAAAGGGTGATTTCAAAAGACGGGAAAGACTGGGATATGATGCTTCCCTATTTGATGTTTGCCATCCGTGAGGTGCCACAGGCATCCACGGGGTTTTCGCCTTTTGAATTGTTATACGGGCGACATCCCCGGGGATTGTTGGACCTGGCAAAGGAAACATGGGAGCAAGAGCCCACCCCCCATAAAAGTGTGATTGAACACATTTTGGGTATGCAGAACCGCATAAGCGCGGTCATGCCAATTGTGAAGGAGCATTTACAGGAGGCTCAGGCCGCGCAAAGCGGCCGCTACAATAGACAAGCCACCGTGCGGACCTTTAAACCTGGGGATCGGGTGTTGGTATTAATCCCCACGGCGGAGAGTAAATTCCTGGCTCAGTGGCAAGGCCCCTACGAGATAAAGGAAAGAGTCGGGGTGGTTAACTATAAAGTATTGCAGCCCGGTAGGCGGAAACCTGAACAAATATACCATGTCAACCTATTAAAACCTTGGCAGGAACGGGAAAGCCTGATGGCTGTTTTTTCCCCATCTCCCTCCTCTTCGGGTCGTTCACATCCGGCTCCAGCGACCTCTGGAGAGGACGAACCGGAAGTAAGGACTGGAGAAGCCCTCACCAAGACTCAGAGGCGAGAGGCCAGACGGCTGGTTCAGCAGAACCCCGATGTCTTCTCCGAGCTGCCCGGTAGGACCAGTCTGATACGACATGATATTGTCACCGAGCCCCACCTGAAGGTACGCCTGAAGTCATACCGGGTACCGGAGGCTCGACGACAAGCCATATCGGAGGAAGTAAAGACAATGTTACGCCTGGGGGTCATCGAAAAATCCCGGAGTGAATGGGCTAGTCCGATTGTCCTAATACCAAAACCCGATGGCTCCTTAAGGTTCTGCAATGACTTTAGGAGATTGAACGAAATATCCAAGTTTGATCTCTACCCCATGCCCCGGGTGGATGAGCTGATTGATAGGCTGGGACAGGCGCGATATTTTACCACGCTCGACCTGACCAAGGGGTACTGGCAGGTGCCACTGACGGAGTCCGCCAAGGAGAAAACCGCTTTTGTTACGCCGGAGGGTCTCTTCCACTATGCTGTCTTGCCTTTTGGGTTACATGGCGCTCCGGCCACGTTCCAGAGGTTGATGGACTTAGTGCTGGAACCCCACCAGGCGTATGCATCAGCGTACCTTGATGACATCATTATTTACAGCTCCGATTGGCAGACCCACTTGGAACAGGTACAAGCGGTGGAGGACGCGCTTCGAACAGCCGGATTGACAGCCAATCCCAAGAAATGTGCATTGGGACTCACGGAAGCCCGCTACTTGGGCTACGTGATAGGCCAAGGAGTGATTAAGCCCCAAATTAACAAGGTTGAGGCGATCCAGAAGTGGCCTAGACCCCTGACCACGAAGCAGGTTAGGGCCTTCCTGGGTATCGTGGGGTACTACAGGAGGTTTGTAAAGGATTTTGCAGGATTATCAGCCCCCTTGACGGACCTTCTCAAAGGCAAGAAGTCCGTCATGGTGCGCTGGACTCCGCAGGCCGAGGACTCCTTCCGGGCCCTGAAGGAGGTCCTGTGCGGACAGCCCGTTCTTGTACACCCTGATTTCCGGAAAGAGTTCATAGTACAGACTGACGCCTCGGAGGTCGGCCTGGGGGCAGTGCTGTCTCAGGTGGTTCAGGGGGAGGAACACCCCGTCACCTTCTTAAGTAGGAAGTTCACCCCTCCCGAGCGGAATTATAGCGTAGTGGAGAAGGAGTGCCTGGCGATCAAGTGGGCCTTGGAGTCCCTACGCTATTACCTGCTGGGACGGCAGTTTCGCTTGGTGACAGATCACTCTCCACTGGTCTGGATGAGGTCCGCCAAGGAACGGAATGCCCGGGTTACCTGGTGGTTCCTTTCTCTGCAGAACTTCCGGTTTACGGTTGAACATAGGGCCGGTAGGTTGCAGGGCAACGCCGATGCCTTGTCCCGCGGCCCGTGTTTGATGGCGGGAGTTCAACCCCGCACGCTTGAACTGAGGGGGGGGGGGGGTATGTGAGACTGTGACCGGGGTTATCTATGACGGCCGGTATGTCTCGCCCCGGTTGTGCTCACTCCATGATAGAAAGTAAATCCACTCTAGGGTTAATGCTGTTTCCCTACAGGCTGAAGGAAGGGTTAAATGGAAACAGGAACAAGGGCAGGTGTGCCGGGTGTGAGGGAGTGAACAGAACTCCCTGAGTTCTCTGCTGGAGAGGCACATGTATATTGTTGTGGATTTTTGTTTGGACATTAAACCGTGTGCTGTGAACCTTAATGCCTGGATCCCGTGTCTTCTGCTGCGCAGCCGACCACGCTACCTCACACAGGATAGAATCACATAAGACAACACAATGACCACAACATTTAGGAAATCGTGTGTTGTTCTCTAATTTTGATCTCCAGTGTAGATGTCCATCACCCTATCCATCCTCTCCAGTTCTTCACCACCCCACATCTCAGTCTACCACCTACCCGTCCTCTGCACAGTTCTACACCACCCTACATCGCCTCATCTCTATGACCATACCTTTCTTCTCCCAAGTTCTGCACCAATTTACATTTACTCCTCAACACTGCTTATGACCTACCCATGTTCTCCCAGTGCTACACCACCCTACAGTGCCTCCTCATCCCTGTCCATTACCCTACCTGTCCCCTTCGCAGTTCTGCACTGCCCTACATCTCCTCCTCATGTCTACCATCTTCCCATCCTCTCCACAGTTCTGGACCTCCCTACATCTCCTCCTCATCTCCATCTACCTCTCTACCCATCTTCTCCACAGTTCTGCACCTCCCTACATCTTCTCATCTCTGTCTATCACCCTACCCATCTTCTCCACAGTTCTGCACCTCCCTACACCTTCTCATCTCTGTCTATCACCCTACCCGTCTTCTCCACAGTTCTGCACCTCCCTACATCTTCTCATCTCTGTCTATCACCCTACCCATCTTCTCCACAGTTCTGCACCTCCCTACATCTTTTCATGTTTATCACCCTACCCGTCTTCTCCACAGTTCTGCACCTCCCTACATCTTTTCATCTCTGTCTATCACCCAACCAGTCTTCTCCACAGTTCTGCACCTCCCTACATCTTCTCATCTCTGTCTATCACCCAACCAGTCTTCTCTACAGTTCTGCACCTCCCTACAGCTTCTCATCTCTGTCTATCACCCTAACCATCCTCTCTGTTCTGCCACTGATCTAAGACTAACATTTTTCATATTCTGAACCTCCATCTCCAAGACTTCTCATGTTCTGCACCAGTGATCTGGAATGCACTACATCGGACAATCTAATACTTAGATCCCATATTTTTAAGCGTGCTTTAAAAACACATCTCTTTACACCGACCATTCACCTCACTAGTATAACTGTCCCCTTTCCCCCCCCCTTCTAATTTTCCTCACAAACTGCTCCTTCCTATTCATCTGTCCCCTCATCCTCCTGCACCAATAGCTCATAATACCTGTATAGACAGATCCTGGCTCATGATGGCTCCTACGGTGTCATATGAAAAGCCCTATTATAATGATGGCTGGACCGTACATGATAAGTACATTGAACCTATCGTGTCCTCCTATTTTCTCATAGATTCCGGTTTGTGAGCTGGACTCGCACTCCTCCTGTAACTGGTGACCTATGTGTTACTCTGTAATTGTCTGTGTTCAATTGTAAAGTGCTGCCAAATACGTGGGTGTTATAAAAATATAATTGATTATTGTATATACTATATTGTATGTATACAGTATGTAAGGCTTATACTATATTATATTTACAGGGGTGTCCTAAATCTAGTGGTAAAAAAGGAGAAATCTCTTATGCCATCTCATAGAAAGGACATGTCTTCCTCTAATACAGGTGTTGGTCCTACAGTTATGGGAGACACATTTTCAATATCGTGATCCCAAGGGGAAGGACATACATTTTTTTTTTTTAAATAACTGTGCATTCTGTGGATCAGCCCCAAATAATATTGGCGAGATGAATGGGGTGGTATAGGCCATATTTCCCATCTATGGAAATTAAAATCCTGTTAAGAAATTTGGCTTTAATATGTTCCCCCTGGGTCCTCCAGAGGAACAGATATCGAAGATCGGGGATCTGATTTTGGGACCCGAGCCACATCCCATTCACCAGCCCCATCTGAGGTCACCAAGTGGAGGTACGTGGGAGTGACTGATATCTAATAAATACAGTATCTGAATTATAATCATTGTTCAATGCTGGAAGATACAGCTCACTGTTGGAGAACTTCCCTCCAAAAAGAGAATTGTGCCACCCCTGCGACCACAAGTCAAGTACTTTTTTGTTTTATCCTTTTTATTTTATGCGACTGTATTGTTTTGTCTCCTTTGTTATATTTTTAGAACATTTTTTTTAAAAAAAACTGCCTACTTTTCAGTTTAAATATATAACAGTTAATAGCTTTGTTCCTCTTGCTCTATAAACTGCATTCTTGAAGCCAAACATTACCAAAAACGGCCCTCTAATTGGTCAGTACTAACAATCGGTGGGGGCAGTTTTAATTGTCTTATTGTGGAGCTTAATGATGACTTTACCAAGGTGTATATACATATATATATTCCATGCGTTGGAACTGGGTGTGTATATACTATATGTTCACTGTGAACGTGCCTAAAAATTGGCCTTGTAGTCGAAGCAGCCAACGCCTCGTCCATCAGTCGTCCTTCATTTGCGCATTGTCCAATGGGGGGCAGCAGAGTTCTGTTGATCACAAACTGGTGTTAGCGGTGGGAATCTACAAGATCTCCCGGGTTGTCTCCTCACAAGGTGCCATAAGGTATACATATACATAAAGGTACACTATATTATATATGGGATGTAAGGTCAATACTGTATCATACATACAGGAGCTTTAAGGTATATACTAATATTTGGGCTATAAAAGGTATAAACTATTTTATATACAGAATATCACAAAAGTTAGTACACCCCTCAGAGTTTTGTAAATGAAGGGAATTTTGTATACTTACCGTAAATTCCTTTTCTTCTAGCTCCAATTGGGAGACCCAGACAATTGGGTGTATAGCTACTGCCTCCGGAGGCCACACAAAGTATTACACTCAAAAGTGTAAGGCCCCTCCCCTTCTGGCTATACACCCCCAGTGGGATCACTGGCTCACCAGTTTAGTGCAAAAGCAAGAAGGAGGAAAGCCAATAACTGGTTTAAAGACCAATTCAATCCGAAGAAACATCGGAGAACTGCAACCATTCACATGAACAACATGTGTACCGAAAAAAACCCTAAGAAAACAGGGCGGGCGCTGGGTCTCCCAATTGGAGCTAGAAGAAAAGGAATTTACGGTAAGTATACAAAATTCCCTTCTTCTTTGTCGCTCCATTGGGAGACCCAGACAATTGGGACGTCCAAAAGCAGTCCCTGGGTGGGTAAAAGAATACCTGGTGGTAGGGCTGTCAAACAGCCCTTTCGTACAGGTGGGCAACCGCCGCCTGAAGGACTTGTCTACCTAGGCTGGCGTCTGCCGAAGCGTAGGTATGCACCTGATAATGCTTGGTAAAAGTGTGCAGACTCGACCAGGTAGGTGCCTGGCACACCTGCTGAGCCGTAGCCTGGTGCCGTAATGCCCAGGACTCACCCACGGCTCTGGTAGAATGGGCATTCAGCCCTGAGGGAACCAGGAGCCTAGCAGAACGGTAGGTTTCAAGAATTGGTTCCTTGAGCCACCGAGTCAGGGTGGATCTGGAAGCTTGCGACCCCTTACGCTGACCAGCGACAAGGACAAAGAGTGCATCCGGGCGGCACAGGAGCGCCGTGCGGGAATGTAGATCCTGAGTGCTCTCACCAGATCCAACAGATGCAAATCCTTTTCAAATTGATGGACTGGATGAGGACACAAAGAAGGTAAGGTGATATCTTGATTGAGATGAAAGTGGGATACCACCTGTGAGGTAAATCCGGAGAGATGACGATAAATCATGATATTCAAGTATGTCAGGAAGCCCTCTCCTGGTGTCAACCCCCCTTTCCCCCACACAACTGGTTTAGCAACAAACTCCATGGCCATGTCCTGTGATATGGAAATTAGGTGGCTTTGGGACAATGGACACAGGATGGCTCCCTGCCGTCACCCTGTAGTAGGAGCTGCTATCTAATTAGCAAGGCTCTGGAAATAGCCAGACAGAACGACTCCAGTAAAAAATGGTTCATATCTCGCAAGCCATATTTCCGATAAATATGGCAACCATAAAAATGGTGTCTCCGCATGAGGACGATGCCGGCACCCCCTTTTTATGGGAGCAGGACATTGGGAAATGCCCCAGGCGTGATATCAGCCAATGGGGAACTGGCAGACAGGTCATGAGTCCCCTCGTTCTGTAGCTAAATTCATAACTGTCACAATGAGAGCGTTGACGTCCGTCTACGACGCTCCCAGGCAAAGTTATAGCCAAAATCCCCTTTGCTGGATAATTCTGATCCATGCAGGGGGAGTGGCAGTGCTTCCCTGTGAGGTCACTAAGGTAGGAGGGGACCTGGATCTGCCCAGGTTGATAACCCTACTTCGGCCATTTTCCAGCGTTCTTCTGCTCGGGGGCCTGGTTGGGACAGACCTGTGAGAGAGTTCCTGGAAACCTGGTCTACAGCGCCCCCCTGTGGCCAGACGCACAAGGTAACTGATTGAATTGCATACCTGTTGTAAACCATGCTTTATCTGTAACTGTACTCTGACATATGTATATTCTGTAGATTCCCTATTGTATATATTGTAGTTTCTAGTGTGCTTTAGGCGATTAAATTATATAATTAATCTTGGGCTGTTCTGTTATCTCGATCTTGAATCCCACGTCTGTGTGTTCGGCTAATAGTTACCGTGAAGCGGTTGGTGGCAGCGAGTTGTGCCAAGGATTATTGTGGGGAGGCCAGTGAGATTCGGGAAGATATTATATATTCCGCCCGCGGAGGTCGGGGGAATATATACCTTACTCTCACCGGGGACCCTTCAATAATCGGCATAAGTAGTATAGCGGCCTCCTTGCTTATTGTCGGGCAATTCCATAATTGGCCTGACTATAAGAGGGGCGCTAGAGAGCGCGTCACGTGCTCTGTCTGTCGGTCGGGAGGTATAAAGGAGGGGTGACCCCCACTTGTTACACCCCGATTGTGACGTACTGGTAGCCAGCGCGGGGGATTTCTGAGTGACCCCCCCGGTGGTTTGTGACATATTGGTGGCAAGCGGTGGGATCGAGATAATAGTGTGTGTGAGTGTGAGACCCATACTCCCAGACACTAAAGACTGCCTGCAGCAGCTGTGGCTGCTGGGGTCTTCAGACTAGCTCAACACTAGAGTGTCAGAGTGCAGATACTGTAAGGTGTGTGGAGGCATCAGGTGTCAGTTCTGTGTCAGTGACCAAAGTCTGCAACAATGGCTGATAGCACCAGGAGCAAAGCCAAAGGAATGGCCGATGCTCAGGCCAGAGACGATGAGGAGGTTGTCCACGAGTCCTCCAGGAGCCCGACGCCAGAGAACAGCTCTGCAGAGGACATCGCACAACCTTGCACTGCTGGACAAGATGAGGAGGAGCTCGCCCAAGGTTCCTCAACGAGCCAGATGCCAGCCCTCCGCTCTGCAGTGGACAGTGAAGCACCAGGCCCCGCAGCGGGCCGCAGATCACCACGTGCCATTCCACCGAGCCTGGGAGGCTCGGATAGCCTTCTTCAAATGGCTATGGCCCTTCTCCAGGCTGGAGACCGGGATACCTACGAGATACTCATGGCAGAGCGCAGGGCAGAGCGGCAGGCAGCGCGTGAAGAGCGCCAGGCAGAGCGTGACTACCAGCTGCAGCTAGCTCAGCTCCGGCCCTCATCAGCCACACGTGACCTTCAAGACACCAAACTTCCAAAGGTCCGTGTTGAGGACTTCCCAGTGCTGGAGAAGGATGGAGACTTGGACTCTTTCTTGACTGCTTTTGAGCGGACTTGCTTGCAGCACCATCTGAACAAGGACCAGTGGGCCAAATACCTGACCCCCCGTTTAAGGGGTAAGGCCCTGGATATCCTTGGGGACTTGCCTGCTGAGGCAGATCAGGGCTACGACACCATCAAGCGGGCCCTGATCCAACAGTACAACCTCACCCCGGAGTCCTACCGCAAGAAGTTCCGGACGCTGCAGAAGGGACCAAAGGACTCCTGGGCTGACCACCGGCGGGCACTTGCCCGAGCTGCCGACCACTGGACCCAAGGCCTGCAGCTTTCCACCGGACCGGAGATCCTGGACTTGTTCATCACGGAGCAACTCTTGTGGAACTGCCCTGAGGATCTCCGCCAGTTCATCCGAGACCAGAAGCCAAAGGGATCCACGGCTACAGCTGCCCTGGCAGATGACTACACCAACAATCGGGCTCCTGAAGCCAGGAGAGCAGCCACCAGCAGCACCTGGAGAGGGGGTAAGATGAACTCTGCGACTGCCCCACCTGCCCCTAGACTGCAGGGGGTGTCCCCCTCAACTCCCCTCTCCAGGCCCGTGGCAGAACCAAGACGGTGCCACCAGTGCAACCTACCTGGACACTTCAAGGCCATGTGCCCTCAGCGTCCCAAGGCCCCGGCTCCGTCCCCGTCCCAAGGGCCGCCCAAGGTGTATTGTGTGGGTGGGGGTGGTGGTAGGTCCCTGGACAGCTTCCAACCTGTCACCGTCGGCCAGTCTGTGACCATAGGACTGCGAGACAGCGCCTCGGAGGTGACTCTGGTGCGGCCTGAGATGGTGTCCCCCCAAGACTTGATCCCTGGAAAAACCCTCGCTGTCTCCGGGATTGGAGGCATTGACCCGGCGCTGCCTGTTGCTGACATTTATGTGGACTGGGGCGCAGGGCGAGGGGTGAGGGAGGTGGGGGTAACTGATCGGATCCCTGCAAACGTGCTACTTGGGACAGATTTGGGGCAAATAACCTCCCAGTTTGGCCCCGCCCCAAAGGCTGAACCTTCAGCCAGTACTGACATGACTCCTGACAATGTTAATGTGTTATCTATGAATGATGTAAGGGAGGAGGGAGTGAACTCCGATATTTCTGCTTGCACAGACACCATAGACACACACGCAGCTGCAGCTGTGACAGGAGGGGAGGGGGTCAGAGACAGGTGTGACAATGCCTCTACAAGTAACCAGCCTGTGAGCTGGGATCTGTTGCCCTCTGCAGGGATAAGCAGAGAGCAGGGTGCTGCAGGGGGAGGACCAGTGTGTGGGGTGGGGGCTACCACAGCAAATGCGGGGTCCCCGGAGATTTCACAGCGGGGTTCTGTTGCTGCAGAGGGGGAACAGGCAGGTGAGATTGGGGCCGGTCCAGGAGCGGAAGTGCTCCCAGGTAAGATCTCGGTGCAGGGTTCCCCCACAACCGGGGTGTCAGGAAGCCAGGTAGGTCTGCCTGAACCGGCGACTTGGTCAGGAACGGAGGAGGAGCAGGCACGACCCACGGTCGCAGCGGCTGTGGCCGCTGTCACCCGCAGTGGGAGTGCTGGAAGCCAAGGGGCCTCCCGGAGGTCCGATAGCTCTTCCCCTTCTGACCAAGTGGCAGCCGAGTCAGGTGGAGGCCAGGACACCGGTCCCGGGGTACTGACCGAAGATGTGACAGTCTCGTCGATTCTGGCCACATCTGGTCAGGGGTTTCAGGCAGCGTTAGAAGCTGACGACAGCCTGAAAGCTCTAAAGGAGCAGGCGGCACAGCCTCCCTCGGACTCGGACCCGGAGCGAGTGGTCTGGGACCAAGGACGGCTGTACCGGGCCACGGTCCAGCAGGGTTCACCGGAGGCGTGGCCCAGGGACCGACAGTTGGTGGTACCCTATCCGTTCCGGACGGAGTTGTTGCGGATCGCACATGAGATTCCGATGGCCGGACACCTAGGGATCGCTAAGACCAAGGCCAGGTTAAACCAGCATTTCTACTGGCCAAAAATGGGGGCCGATGTGGCTGCCTACTGCCGTTCGTGTGAAACCTGTCAGAGAGTGGGGAAGGCGGGGCCACGCCCCAAAGCCCCACTGGTATCTCTGCCAATCATCGATGAGCCTTTCAGGAGGGTGGCTGTGGATCTGGTCGGCCCGCTGGCCATCCCCAGCAGCTCCGGGAAACGCTTCATACTGACGGTAGTGGACTATGCCACCCGGTACCCAGAAGCAGTGGCCTTGTCGTCCATTCGGGCTGACAAGGTGGCCACCGCATTGCTGGAGATTTTCTCCCGAGTGGGTTTTCCCCAGGAAATGCTCACCGACCGGGGGACCCAATTCATGTCCCAGCTGATGGAGACCCTCTGTAAGCAAGTCCAGGTGCGACATCTGGTGGCCAGCCCGTACCATCCACAGACTAATGGCCTGTGCGAGCGGTTCAATGGCACCTTAAAGCAGATGCTTAAGATGTTGGTCGACTCCCATGGGCGTGACTGGGAGCGGTATCTCCCACACCTGTTATTTGCTTACCGGGAGGTTCCACAGGCCTCAACCGGATTCTCACCGTTTGAGCTCCTGTACGGGCGACGTGTGCGGGGCCCCCTGGCTCTGGTGAAAGAGGCTTGGGAAGGGGATTTGGCCACCCCTGGAGTGTCGGTTATCGAGTATGTCATGCGCTTCCGGGACAAAATGCAGGCCTTGACGCAACTGGTACACGACAATATGGCTCAAGCCCAGGCCGATCAGAAGCGTTGGTACGACCAGAACGCTTGTGAGAGGACCTACCAAGTGGGTCAAGAGGTGTGGGTACTGGTCCCCGTACCACAGGACAAGCTTCAGGCAGCCTGGGAAGGCCCATACCTCGTGTACCAGCAGCTCAACCCGGTGACGTACCTGGTCACCCTGGACCCTGCCCGTGGAAGGCGGAAGCCCTTCCATGTGAACATGATGAAGGCACATCATGAGCGGGAGGCATGTGCGCTCCCCGTGTGCAACCTGCCCGAGGAGGGAGAAGCGGAAACCCTCTTGGATATGCTAGCCCAGGTTAGGGCAGGCGGATCCATTGAGGATGTGGAGGTTGGCCACCAGCTCTTGGAGGACCAACGGTCCCAGCTGTGGGCCACCCTACACCCCTTCCGGGGGTTGTTTACCAACCAGCCCGGAAGGACTGACTTGGCTGTCCATCACGTGGACACTGGGGATCATCCCCCGATCCGGCGTTCAGCATATCGGGTCTCCCTGGAGGTGCAGCAACACATGCGCCAGGAGATTGACGAGATGCTGGAGCTGGGGGTGATCCAGGCATCCAACAGCGCTTGGGCCTCGCCTGTAGTCCTCGTCCCTAAGAAGGACCGAACCACTCGGTTCTGCGTGGACTACAGGGGGCTCAATGCTGTCACGGTCGCCGATGCGTACCCAATGCCACGCATCGATGACCTGCTCGATCAGTTGGCCGGGGCTCAGTACCTGACCATCATGGACCTGAGCCGGGGATATTGGCAGATCCCCCTGACTCGCAAGGCCAGGGAACGCTCTGCCTTTATTACCCCATTTGGACTGTACGAGTCCACGGTGATGCCATTCGGGATGAGGAATGCCCCTGCCACTTTCCAGCGGATGGTCAACACCCTGCTCAAGGGACTTGAAGGGTACGCGGCCGCGTACCTGGATGACATTGCCGTCTTCAGTCCCACCTGGGAGGACCACCTAGAGCATCTAGCACAGGTGCTCAGGCGGATCCACCGGGCAGGTTTGACCATCAAGCCGGGAAAGTGTCAGCTGGCCATGAGCGAGGTCCAGTACCTCGGTCACCGGGTAGGTGGGGGAACGCTGAAGCCCGAGCCTGAGAAAGTGGAGGCCATCGCATCCTGGCCCACCCCCAGGACCAAGAAGCAGGTGATGTCCTTCTTGGGGACCGCTGGGTACTATAGGAGGTTTGTTCCATGCTATAGTAGCCTGGCAAAGCCCTTGACGGACCTCACCAAGAAGAAGCTGCCCTCTGCAGTCGATTGGACAATGGACTGCGAGACAGCCTCCCGGGCCCTAAAGGACGCCCTGTCCAGCCCGCCCGTGCTACAGGCAGCCGACTTCACGCGGCCGTTTGTAGTACAGACCGACGCCAGTGACTTCGGCCTCGGTGCGGTGCTCAGCCAGGTGGACTCTGCGAGCCCAGAGCACCCAGTCTTGTACCTGAGCAGGAAGCTGTTACCAAGGGAAGTTGCCTATTCCACGATGGAGAAGGAGTGCCTGGCCATAGTGTGGGCCCTGCAGCGTCTGCAACCCTATCTATACGGGCGCCACTTCATCGTGGAGACGGACCACAATCCCCTCAGCTGGTTGCACACCGTCTCTGGGACGAATGGGCGATTGTTGCGATGGAGCCTTGCGCTCCAGCAATACAACTTCACCATTCGCCACAAAAGGGGCCGTGACCACGGTAACGCAGACGGGCTGTCCCGACAAGGAGAGGTCGCGGACGGGCGCACGGGGGAACACCGGAGTGTGCTGCCCCCTAGCGCCCTCAAAAGGGGGGAGGTGTGAGGTAAATCCGGAGAGATGACGATAAATCATGATATTCAAGTATGTCAGGAAGCCCTCTCCTGGTGTCAACCCCCCTTTCCCCCACACAACTGGTTTAGCAACAAACTCCATGGCCATGTCCTGTGATATGGAAATTAGGTGGCTTTGGGACAATGGACACAGGATGGCTCCCTGCCGTCACCCTGTAGTAGGAGCTGCTATCTAATTAGCAAGGCTCTGGAAATAGCCAGACAGAACGACTCCAGTAAAAAATGGTTCATATCTCGCAAGCCATATTTCCGATAAATATGGCAACCATAAAAATGGTGTCTCCGCATGAGGACGATGCCGGCACCCCCTTTTTATGGGAGCAGGACATTGGGAAATGCCCCAGGCGTGATATCAGCCAATGGGGAACTGGCAGACAGGTCATGAGTCCCCTCGTTCTGTAGCTAAATTCATAACTGTCACAATGAGAGCGTTGACGTCCGTCTACGACGCTCCCAGGCAAAGTTATAGCCAAAATCCCCTTTGCTGGATAATTCTGATCCATGCAGGGGGAGTGGCAGTGCTTCCCTGTGAGGTCACTAAGGTAGGAGGGGACCTGGATCTGCCCAGGTTGATAACCCTACTTCGGCCATTTTCCAGCGTTCTTCTGCTCGGGGGCCTGGTTGGGACAGACCTGTGAGAGAGTTCCTGGAAACCTGGTCTACAGCGCCCCCCTGTGGCCAGACGCACAAGGTAACTGATTGAATTGCATACCTGTTGTAAACCATGCTTTATCTGTAACTGTACTCTGACATATGTATATTCTGTAGATTCCCTATTGTATATATTGTAGTTTCTAGTGTGCTTTAGGCGATTAAATTATATAATTAATCTTGGGCTGTTCTGTTATCTCGATCTTGAATCCCACGTCTGTGTGTTCGGCTAATAGTTACCGTGAAGCGGTTGGTGGCAGCGAGTTGTGCCAAGGATTATTGTGGGGAGGCCAGTGAGATTCGGGAAGATATTATATATTCCGCCCGCGGAGGTCGGGGGAATATATACCTTACTCTCACCGGGGACCCTTCAATAATCGGCATAAGTAGTATAGCGGCCTCCTTGCTTATTGTCGGGCAATTCCATAATTGGCCTGACTATAAGAGGGGCGCTAGAGAGCGCGTCACGTGCTCTGTCTGTCGGTCGGGAGGTATAAAGGAGGGGTGACCCCCACTTGTTACACCCCGATTGTGACGTACTGGTAGCCAGCGCGGGGGATTTCTGAGTGACCCCCCCGGTGGTTTGTGACACCACCTTAGGGAGAAAGTCCGGAATCGGACGCCGAACCCCCTTGTCCTGGTGAAGACCAGGAATGGAGATTTGCATGACAGCGCTGCTAGCTCGGACACTCTCTGAAGAGACGTGACCGCTACTAGAAAGGCCACTTTCTGTGAAATACGGAAAGGGAAACAACTTTCAAAAGCTCGAAAGGCGGCTTCAAGAGAGTCATTAGAACCTTGTTCGGACTCCAGAGCTCTAATGGCCGCTTGTACGGAGTGATGAGAAGACAAACTCCCTGCAGGAACGTGCATACCTGCGGAAGTCGGCTAGGCGTTTCTGAAAAAATACAGATAGCGCTGAGACTTGTCCTTTAAGGGAGCTGAGCGACCAACTATTTTCCAACCAAGATTGTAGGAAGGAAGGAAAAATAGGCGATGCAAATGGCCAGGGAGAAACTCCTTGAGCAGAGCACCAAGATAAGAATATCTTCCACGATCTGTGGTAGATCTTGGCGGACGTTGGCTTCTTGGCCTGCGTCATGGTGACAACCACTCCTGAGATAATTCTGAAGACGCTAGGATCCAGGACTCAATGGCTACACCGTCATGTTCAGGGCCACAGAGTTCAGATGGAAAAAAGGGCCCTTGAAACAGTAAGTCTGGTCGGTCTGGTAGTGGCCACGGTTGGCCTACCGTGAGGTACCACAGATCCGGGAACCCCGACCTCCTCGGCCAATCTGCGACCAATGTTGAACTGAGGCGTCCGCCGCCAGAGCTCGATGATCGTGAGACTGTGCTATGAAGCCGGAACAAAGTTGTTGTGCCGTGACGCCATTATGTCGACGTCCGGCATCCCGCAGCGGCGACAGATCTCCTGAAACCCGTCCGGGTGAAGAAACCAGTCCCCTGCGTCCATACCCTGGCGACTGAGGAAGTCTGCTTCCTAGTTTACCACGCCTGGGATGTGAACTGCGGATATGGTGGAATCCGCCGGACTTCCTGGAAGGCTTGCCGGCTGCGTGTTCTTCCGTGGTGGTTGATGTATGCCACCGCTGTGGAGATATCCGACTGAATTCGGATGTGCTTGCTTTTCAGCCACTGCTGGAAGGCTTGTAGGACAAGATACACTGCTCTGATTTCCAGAACATTGAGCTGAAGGGTGGACTCTTGCTGAATCCACGTACCTTGAGCCCTGTGGCGGAGAAAAAACTGCTCCCCACTCTGATAGACTCGTGCCTGTCGTAACTACCGCCCAGGATGGGGGTAGGAAGGACCTTTTTTCTGACCATGAGGTGGGAAGAAGCCACCACCGTAGAGATTCTTTGGCCGCCTGAGAAGGGGAGACGTCTCTGTCGATGGGCGTCGACTTCCCGTCTCATTGGCGGGGAATGTCCCATTGTAGTGGACGCAGATGAAACTGCGCGAAAGGGACTGCCGCCATTGCTACCATCTTACGTGAGAAGTGCATGAGGCGTCTCAATGTGTGCGACTGATCCTAAGGAGAGATTGCAGCCTTGTCTGTAGTGAACGCTGTTTATCTAGCGGAAGCTTCACTATCGCTGAGAGAGTATGAAACTCCATGCCTAGATATGTTAGTGATTGGCCCGGGGTCGGATCTGACTTTGAAAAGTTGATGATCCACCCGAAACTCTGGAGAGTCTCCAGCGCAACGTTCGGCTGTGTTGGCATGTTCCTTAAGAGGGTGCCTTGACAAGTAGATCTCCCAAACACGGGATCACAGAGTGACCTTTAGATTGCAGGACTGGTACTACTGCTGGCATGACCCTAGCGAAGACCCGTGGGGCTATCGCCAGCCAGAAGGCAAGGTTACGAACTGAAGGTGTTCGCGTCTTATAACAAAGCGTAGAAACGCTGGAGCTCTGGATCAATCGGCACGTGGGGATAAGCATCCTTGACGTCTATCGATGTTAGGAAATTTCCTTGAAACATTGAGGCGATGACGGAGCGGTGGATTACATCCGGAACCGCCTGGTGTTCACGAGCTGGTTGAGCCGTGTTAGATCCAGAACGGGACGGAAATACTCGTCCTTTCTTGGCATCGCAAATAATTCGGAGTAAAAACCGTGACCTTGTTCCTGAAGAGGAACGGGGGTCACCACTCGTTGTGCCTTTAGAGTGCCCACCGCCTGCAGAAGAGCGTCGGCTCGGTCGGGAGGTGGAGAAGTTCTGAAGAATTGAGTTGGAGGACGAGAACTGAACTCTATCCTGTACCCGTGAGACAGAATGTCTCTCACCCAACGGTCTTTGACCTGTGACAGCTAAATATCGCCAAGGCGGGAGAGCCTGCTACCGACCGAGGATGCGGAGAGAGGAGGCCGCAAGTCATGAGGAAGCCTCTTGGAAGTGGGTTTTCAGGCTGTCTTTTTTGGGCGTGACTGAGCCCGCCAAGAAACTGAGCTCCTCTGATCCTTTTGAGTCCTCTTTGGACGAGGAGAAATGGGACCTGCCCGAGCCTTGAAAAAACCGAAAACCCCGACTGTCCCTTGGTATGTTGGGGTTTGTTTTGTCTGGGCTGAGGTAAGGAAGAATCCTTACTCTTGAACTGTTTAATGATTACATCTCACGCACACTAAACAGTCGGTCAGCAGAACAAGGCAAACTGGTTAAGCCCTTTTTTGGAAGCAGAATCTGCCTTCCATTCAGTTAACACCCAGGCCCTGCGTAAAACCACGGGGTGAGCGGACGCCACTGCCGTACGGGTCGTAGAGTCCAGGACAGCATTAATCGCCTAAGACGCAAATGCAGACATTTGAGCGGTTAAGGATGACACTTGCGGAACAGATGTACGTGTGACCGTGTCCATCTGTGTAAGACAAGCTGAAGTAGCTTGGGGTGCCTCTACGGCTGCTGGAGCTAACAGCGCGCCGATAGCCTCATAGATGGATTTCGACCAGAGATCCCTCTGTCAGTCAGTGGCATCTTTAAGTGCAGCCCCATCTTCCACTGCAACTATGGATCTAGCTGCAAGCTGGAGATTGGAGGATGCCCCTTGGGACACTGGGTCCAGCCATTGCCCACGTCAGGGGGTAGGGATAACGTGTATCCTCAGCCGTTTGGGGAAGCGCTTAACTGGATAAGCGTGGTGTTCCTGGACTGCCTGTGTAAAGTCAGGGTGGTCAAGGAAAGTATTTAATTTACGCTTGGGATACGTGAATGGAATTTCTCCTGCTATGAAGCTGACTCTTCCACTGGAGGAGCTGGGGGAGAAATAACTAACATTCTATTGATGGACACTATGAGATTATTGACTATGGCGTCACCATCAGGTGTATCCAGATTGAGAGCGGTCTCAGGATTAGATCTTGAGCAGCTATCTCCGCCACATCACACAGAGAGTCCGCTTGCTGGGACCCTGACTAGTGTGATGAAGTCGATGGCCGCTCATAGTGAGCCTCTCAGACTATCTGGGACTGTCGTCCATGTCAGAGCCGTCACTCTGGGAAGCACATGACCCCTCGGAGCTCAAAGTTGTTCCCACTGAGGGGGACCATGGATAATGTGAACAGTGGCCATGGATTTGAGAGACTTGTCTGGACTGCAAGGCTTCTAGTATCATAGCCATAGTCTCAGAAAATCTGTCAGTAAATACTGCAGGCACCGTCCCCATGTTCTGGACGGTTAGCAGAGACTCCGTAGTATACAATGGGGGTCTATGTACACTGCCGGCCATATAGCCATACATGCTGTACCGGCTGCATAGAAAACATGTGCTTCTGCACCTCTGTTTTACACAGACAATATGCTGTTATGTCCTCCGCACAATCAAGGAGGGTATATACAAAAATGCAGCTAAACAGTGCAATGCATAGTGAATAAACATATATGTATATGTGCACTTCGGCACTAGTGGAGTCAGCCCCACAGGTGCTGCTTAACGCCTGGTCACAGCGGTTGTGTGACTATCCGAATCCCTGCCAGGGATTCCTAAACTTGTCTCTTCTGTCGCTACAGAAAACACTGACAAGAATGGCTGCCGGCGTCCTGTGTAGAGGAGGAAGCCGTGGGCGTGCCTGAGAAAGTGCGGGAATCCGGCTTCACAGTGTACACAGTGAGAGGGGTGGAGTATGCAAAGCATACTCCAGCTCTCAGCGCTGCCGGATTCACCGTGCATCCAGTGAGAGGGGTGGAGTATGCAAAGCATACTCCAGCTCTCAGCGCTGCCGTGCTGTGCAGCGTTACGCCCCTACCCTGACTGGCAGGTCTGTGGGCGGAAACGAAGTGAGACTAGGCCGCGCAAGCCGGGGACTCGAGTGATAAGCGCGGCCAGCATATAAGCCTTGGTCGGCGCGGAAGTCCCCGGCGCACCACAAGTCCCAGCCGCGCCCGAAATAAAAATGGCAACGGCGGTTAGCGCGGTAGTCCCCTAATACACTAACACACCCAGCAAGCTGTAGTGTGCGATGGCACTAGTGCGGGCAGCGCCGCCGTCCCTGGCGCACTAACACACCCAGCAATGCTGCCGTGTGTCCGTGCGCGGTCCCCACAGGGACACAGAGTACCTTAACGTAGCAGGGCCATGTCCCTGAGGATACTCCGCTCCATGTCCAGCAGATTCCCAGGAGCTGTGGATGGAGCACGGCCTCAGTGTCTGGAGACCGATAGGATCCCACTTCACCAGAGCCCTCAGGGGGATGGGGAAGGAAAGCAGCATGTGGGCTCCAGCCTCCGTACCCGCAATGGGTACCTCAACCTTAACAAACACCCGACAAGAGTGGGGTGAGAAGGGAGCATGCTGGGGGCCCTTTAGTATGGGCCCTCTTTTCTTCCATCCGATATAGTCAGCAGCTACTGCTGACTAAACAGTGGAGCTATGCGTGGATGTCTGACCTCCTTCGCACAAAGCACAAAACTGGTGAGCCAGTGATCCCACTGGGGGTGTATAGCCAGAAGGGGAGGGGCCTTACACTTTTGAGTGTAATACTTTGTGTGGCCTCCGGAGGCAGTAGCTATACACCCAATTGTCTGGGTCTCCCAATGGAGCGCCGAAGAAATATCTTTTTATGGGATAACACTAAAAATCTGACTCTTTGATGCAATGTGCAGTGTAGGTGTGTGGCTTGTGTAACAGGGTAAATTCGGTGTCTTCTAAATAACTTAACACTCAGCCATTAAGATCTAAACTGCTGGCAACAAAAGTGAGTACACCCTTCACATTTTTGTAAATATTTTATATCTTTTCATGGGACAACACTGAGGATATGACGCTTTGATACAATGTAGATGTCACACGGTGTTTGGCTCTAAACTCAGTGAGTGTCATGGCGGCATCAGACGCTATTCAGACTACATTCTCTGACACTCCACACTATTCTTCCTCTGGTGCTCATGAGTTGCTCAGGCAGGCTCTGGCGTCGATCAGCTGGGTGCTCATTAGTGATTGGGCTAGCTGGAGTTAAGGCTGCTGGTTATTTTTTGAATCACATTTTGTGGGAGATCTACCAAAGGTACTCCCTGCCTTTTTAAGATGGTGGAGCCTGTCTTCCCATGCAGACTATAGCTTTGGCTAAAGCCGTCCGTGTGCTGTTGTGTTCCTGTTGCTGGTAATTTATCGTGTGCTGCTGAAATCCTCGTCGTCTGGTTATTTCCTCCTTACCACGTATTGTCTTTATGACACAGCTAGCACACATGGAGATATGAGTTTTTTTGTTTCCCCGTTTGTCTATATCTGTGGGTTCAACCACTCTTGGCCAGTGTTCCCCTGGGGTGGGGAATTGGGGATATAAAACCAGAGCAAGGCAGGTGACCCTAATCCCGTGATATCTTCCCACATGTAATCTCTGGTCCTCCTAAGACCTTCTCCACACTTCATACATTCCTCATCCAATCACACACAAGACTTATCGAGTATGAAGACATCATTACTCTTGCAGTGTGCACAAGTCACCAACAGCAGTGATGGCAGCGCACCGTGAAATTTCAATAAAGAAATGGGGCAAACCTGGAGGACACCGGAGAAGAAATTTACACAGAGGACCCATCCCACAAAGGCCGACCCCGCTATACACGTCAAAGAATGCACCAATCTCTGGACCTTTAGGACCATTGCTTCTGCAATCTGAAAAGTGAAGGTGTGAGTCCATTCGCCCTGCTGGGACCAGTCTGGCTGTGCCTGCACTTTATGTGGCTGCCTTTAATAAAGCAGCCTGGACATTTTATTTATATAGCTGACTATCTCCGAATTTCCAAGCAATACATTCTGTATTTGTTTTCTGAAAATGAGAAATGGTGATAATAACAGAACAATGCACAGCGCTTTCACCTCAAATAATGCAAAGAAAACAAGGTCCTCATCATTTACACACAACAATATAATAATGCTTTACCTCGGGAGGATTCAGAAATCAATATTCTGTGGAATAACCAGGATTATTAATCCCAGCTTTCCTCCAGTCTTCACACAGCTTTTGGGTGACCGTATGCCACTCCTGGTGCAGAAATGTAAGCAGCTCTTCTGTGTTTGATGGCTTGTGACTATCCATCTTCCTCTTGATTACATTGCAGAGGTTTTCAATGAGGTTCAGGTCTGGAGATTGGGCTGGCCATGACAGGGTTTTGATGTGGTGTCCCTTCATCAGCACATTGATTGACCTCACTGTGTGGCATGGCGCATTGTCCTGCTGGAAAACCAGTCCTCAGAGTTGGGGAACATTGCCTGAGCAGAAGGAAGCAACTGTTTTTCCAGGATAATCTTGTATGCAGCTTGATTCATACGTCCTTAGCAAAGTTTAATCTGCCCAATTCCAGCCTTGCTGAAGCCTCCCCAGATCATCACCGATCCTCCACCAAATTTCACAGTGGCTGCAGACACTGTGGCTTGTCGCTTCGCCAGGTCTCCGTCTAACCATTAAACAACCAGGTATTGAGCAAAGCTGAACATTAGACTCATCAGAGAAGATAACCTTACTCCTATCCTCTGTGGACTAATCCTTATAGTCTTTGGCAAACTTCAGCCTGGCTCTCCTTTGCTTCTCATTGATGAGAGGCTTTTTTCTAGCTTTACATGATTTGAGCCCTGCCTCTAGGAGCCTGTTACAGACTGTTTTTGCCGTGCGCTTCACCCCGGCCGCCATTCCTTCTGTAGGGCACTTGATGTCATCCTGCGGTTGTTGAGTGACATTGGAATAAGATGGCAGTCACCTCGGTCAGTAGAGAGTCGCTTTCACCCTCTGCCGGTCTGTAGCTTTGTTGTCCCCAATATCTGCTGCTTGACCTTGTTGTAATGGACTGCCGTCTTAGACATCTTAAGGATGGAGGCAACATGACGCTCACTGTATCCCTCTGCTAGTAAAGCCAGAATTCAGCCCTTCTTTCCTCACTCAGGACTTTTCTTTTCCTCTCCGTTGGATGGTTACAAGTTATGTTTTCATTCCTATTACTTTTGGGATATTACTAGCACTTGTTGTTTCCATGCAGCTTGTCCTATTGCAGGAGGATTGTGAAGACCACAGCAGTGTTTCTTATACTTTCCCTCGTTACATAAGATTTGGTTCAGGTGATCACCTAATCAGAAGCTCATTAAGCAGAATGAGGTGGACTCTGGATTCACCTGACACTGGAATGTAACGGCCGTCAGACATGTAGAGAAGATGATTTTTATAAAACTGGGCAGGGGTCTCTTCATTTTTGCCAGAGCTGTATAGTGGATGTACGGTATACACTATATGATCACGTGTGTGATGGTGGTATAGTCTTCAAACCCTTATGTGGAGGCACGGGGCTCAGTGGGTGCTCTCGTCCACTAAAACCTGCCGCCTTTAGAAAGACAGCATGGCTCAGGGCTCATCCCAACTGAACGCCGGCCTCCTTAACCGTGGGCGTAACACTACTCAGATAATATTGTGATTCCCTCACCCTGTGTTAAGACTTTATTGGATCCCCAAACAATTAACGGCACATAACACATAACCAGCAAAACACACAAATGTAACAGGCAACAGAGTCTCACCCTTCCGCTGGCTCACCAGGGATTTAGAATGTCCATGCCTCAGAGGTCCCAGGGCTACTTACTCCAATCCAGCAGCACCCCGCTTTTGGCGGGCACCCACCGAGATAAGAATAATACCAGATTTAGGAAGCTGTGTGAGGTCTGCAAAGTCTGTAACAGGTGACTGAACTGTCCCAACCTGAGTGTCCTCCTTAGGTAGTCCTGATATGATGTTACAATCCTGGCAGCCGGAGTCGAAATCCCTAGGCTGTGGATATGGTCTCCAACCGCATCCGGAGTCCCTAGATTGAAGCCATAAGATATCCTGATCCTCTAGTCAACTCCAAAGAGCTTAGACTGGATCCATCAGCATCCATCAACAACCTGGTGGCTTAAAGAAATCCCTTTTATAGCCACAGCCTTCCACTTGGATACACTGCGTCCTCATCGATTGGTTGGACAAGAGCGCCTCTCCCATTGGATGAATCTCAACCTGCATGGACAATGTTCATCCAAATGATGTCTACAGAAAGACTGAGGGTATACATGTAGTCTGGGAGTCACCGACTAGACAATGGCTACTAAGGTAATTACATTAGCAATACACAACTACAATACAATGATTACTGGAAATGTCTGGAGAACAATACGTCTGGCTTTCAGTGGCCAACACAATTACATGAGTCCAAAAGAGTCTTGTAAAAACAATGAGGGACTTATCCCCCGTCTATAAACAATCTATCATCCTGTCTGGCTGAATGTTAAGAAACTTTAACCCATGAGAGTCCATGTCGTCACACCTTATAGCTATAAAACAAGACCACTACAACCTGAACAACAACTCATTTTATTGGTCTGATGGGGGTCATATTCCACCGTACCAGAGCGGATTCGTGCCTAAAACCTGAGTGGAGAACATCAGACATGGGTGATTACACAGGCAGATGAAGTAACGTGGGCGTTGTGGTCCAGACCCAGGGTGGCCACATCAGAGCTAAGCCTTTTCACTTACAGACGGTCACTGCTCGGCATCTTCAAACTGTCCGGCCTCAATATGAGCCATGATAGACGCTGCACACCGTATGGACGGGGTGTGGTGTACACTGGGCTGATAGGAGTTCTTGCTGCCGCACTGCTGATCACCAGTCCTCCACTCCAAGATGTCAGCCATATCCTCCTCATCTACAGGCAACAAAAACAGTCAGAAAAAAAATCCCCCGCTGGTATGTGCAAGACACCTAACTTCCCCACACCTAGAGCCAGATACCCGACCTGTCCTGCTCTGTGCAAGACACCCAACCACCGCGCAGCCTAGAGCCAGAAAGCTGACAGGTCCATACCAGACACCAAACCTCCCCGCAGCCTAGAGCCAGACACCCAACTGGCCCTGTGCCAGACACCCAACCTCCCCGCAGCCTAGAGCCAGACACCCGACCTGCCCTGTGCAAGACACCCAACCACTGCGCAGCCTAGAGCCAGAAAGCTGACAGGTCCATACCAGACACCCAACCTCCCCGCAGCCTACAGCCAGAAAGCTGACAGGTCCATACCAGACACCCAACCACCCCGCAGCCTAGTGCCAGAAAGCTGACAGGTCCATACCAGACACCCAACCACCCCGCAGCCTAGTGCCAGAAAGCTGACAGGTCCATACCAGACACCCAACCACCCCGCAGCCTAGTGCCAGAAAGCTGACAGGTCCATACCAGACACCCAACCTCCCCGCAGCCTAGAGCCAGACACCCGACCAGCTCTGTGTGCCAGACACCCGACCATCGCGCAGCCTAGAGCCAGAAAGCTGACCGGTCCATACCAGACACCCAACCTCCCCGCAGCCTAGAGCCAGACACCCGACCAGCTCTGTGTGCCAGACACCCGACCATCGCGCAGCCTAGAGCCAGAAAGCTGACCGGTCCATACCAGACACCCAACCTCCCCGCAGCCTACAGCCAGAAAAGCAACCAGCCCATGCCAAACACCCAACCACCCCGCAGCCTAGAGCCAGAAAGCTGACAGGTCCATACCAGACACCCAACCACCGCGCAGCCTAGTGCCAGAAAGCTGACAGGTCCATACCAGACACCCAACCTCCCCGCAGCCTAGAGCCAGACACCCAACCGGCCCCGTGCTAGACACCAGATTAGCCCTGTCCAAGACACCCTACCCTACCCTACCCCTACCAGCCCATGCACGATACCCAACCTCCCCGCAGCCAGAGCCAGACACCCAACTGGCCCCGTGCTAGACACCAGATTGGCCCTGTCCAAGACACCCGACCAGCCCGTGCACGATACCCAACCTGCCCGCAGCCTAGAGCTAGACAGCTGACAGGTCCATGCCAGACACCAAACCTCTCCACAGCCTAGAGCCAGACACCCGACTGGCCCCGCAGCCTACAGCCAGACAACCGACCAGCCCCATGCCAGACACCTGACCGCCTCACAGCTTAGTGCCAGAAAACTGACCTCCATGCACCCAGATGCCAGACAACCTACTGCCTCATACCAGACACCTGACCGTCCCCGTGCCATACACCTGACCGCCTCACAACATAGTGCCAGACAACTGACCTCCCTGCAGCCTGATGCCAGACACCCTACTGCCTCGTACCAGACACCTGACCATCCCCGTGCCATACACCTGACAGCCTCACAGCTTAGTGCCAGAAAACTGACTTCCCTGCAGCCTGATGCCAGACACCCTGCTGTTTCGTACTACACACCCAACAGCCCCATGCTATACACCTGACCGCCTCACAACATAGTGCCAGACAACTGACCTCCCTGCAACTTTGAGTCAAACACCTGACCTCTCCAGCAGCCACATGTCAGACGCTCAACTTTACCTCAACTGTGTGCCACTTCCTTGGTGCCTTGTCACGTGCCAGACACCAGACTGCCACGTGGACAGATATTCAGACTCCTGCCATCGCATGACAGACATATGTTACAAACTGCATTACTCAGAGATCCTCATGACAAGACTTCCAGTCAGATGAGTGCCGAGGAGGCTGGTGAATGATCTAAATGGGATATGTGGACTACCAATCACAGCCATTAATTACCATAAGGATTCTCATTTGCCAGTATTTCTGCGTCCCAGTCTTCCGGCTCATGCGTAGTGAATGGAGAAGAGGGACTCATGTCCTGGTCTTCATCCTCAGAGTAAAGGCTTCGGCTCGCCACCCAAGCTTCGGATGAGGCCTCGGAGATGTCACTCTGCCCGTCATCCTCCCCTCCGAAGCATTCCGCATGTGGTGTCACACAGCCTGGTGCAGACAGAAGGACGACGGGAGCGTGAGCTGAGGGAGGGAACATGAATACGCCAGCCTGCAGGCCTCAGCCATGAACAACTACTGCTTCCAAAAGCTAGAGCCACTGCCCTCTTACCAGTAACGATGGCGTCGCTCCTCCTCACTCCCCAGCTAGGACACTCCATCATATCCGTCTGCAGAAAACATGGATAAAACGCTGAACCCAGAGAACAAAAGTCACCAAATAAGCCATCATTAACCCTTCCGACCGAGCCAGACAGACAGAGAGCCAGACAGACAGAGAGCCAGACAGACAGAGAGCCAGACAGACAGAGAGCCAGACAGACAGAGAGCCAGACAGCCAGACAGAGAGCCAGCCAGCCAGACAGAGAGCCAGACAGACAGAGAGCCAGCCAGCCAGCCAGACAGACAGAGAGCCAGCCAGCCAGACAGACAGAGAGCCAGCCAGCCAGCCAGACAGAGAGCCAGCCAGCCAGACAGAGAGCCAGCCAGCCAGAGAGCCAGAGAGCCAGCCAGCCAGACAGAGAGCCAGAGAGCCAGCCAGACAGACAGAGCACCAGACAGCCAGAGAGAGCCAGCCAGAGATAAAAATCGCCTTAAAGGCACACTAGATACTACAATATATAAAAGATGGAATTTACAGAATATATAGCTCTGGCAACAATTAAGAGACCGCTGCAAAATTTTCAGTGTTTCTGATTTTTCTCTTTATATTTTTGAGTAACATGTAAATTGTTTTTTTATTCTATAAACTACTGACGACGTCTCCGAATTTCCAAGCAGTAGATTTTGTATTTATTTTCTGAAAATGAGAAATGGTGAAAATAACAAAACAATTCATTGCTTTCAGCCCTCAAATAAGGCTACATTCACATGACCGTTCCGGTTTTTGCGGTCAGCAAAACACGGTACGTTTTTTTCACGGATGCATCTGTGTGGCATCCGTGTGACATCCGTTCTGTTGCGTATACGGGCCGTGTGTCATCCATTTTTTTTTTTTTGCGGACCGCAAAACACGGAAGCGGCTAAATAGATGGATAGCTAGATATAAATAGAGGGATGGATGAATGAATGGATAGATAAATAGATAAAGCCATATATAATGTCCCACTCCCCAGAATTTTGTAATCTTGCACCCTTTAGTGCCTCTCATGTGGCAATAAAGGGTGCATAGCCAATAAAATTAAAAAAAAAAAAAGACGTGGGGGTCCCCCCTATCTTTTGTAGCCAGCTCGGGTAAAGCAGAAGGCTGCTGCCTGCAAACCACATCTGGCAGCTTCACCTTGGCTGGTAATCTAAAACAGAGGTCACTCCACGCTGTTATTTTACATTAAATAAATAATTTAAAGAAAAAACTGCGGGGTCCCCCCTAAATTGGATCACCAGGCAAGGTAAAGCAGACAGCTGTGGTCTGGTATTCTCAGACTAGGGAGGTCCATGGTTCTTGGACACTCCCCAGCCTAAGAATAGCAGGCCACAGCCGCCCCGGAAGTGACGCATCCATTAGACGTGCCAATCCGTGCTTTGTCCCAATTTATCCCGTTGCCCTGGTGCGGTGGCAAACGGGGTAATATATGGGGTTGATACCAAATGTGTAATGTCACCTGGCATCAAGCCCTGGGGTTACTGATGTCACAGTGTCTATCAGATACCCGACATCCCCAACCCAGTCAGTAAGAAGAAGAAAAAAAAAAAAAGACAACAAACAAATTTTTATTTGAAGAAGAGCTCCCTAACACATTCCCTTTTTCACCAATTTATTGCAAAGAACAATCAAATCCGGGGCCGGCGTAATCCAATAAGGGGGTCCCACGACGATCCATACCATAGTCACTGTCCCAGTCAATGAAGAACAGAATGTTCCCCATTGGCTGGGAGAGCAGTGCAGTGACCTGAGCCAACATTAATAGGTCAGCCCAGATCACTGCAGGGCATGATGAGTGCTAACATCAGGAGGTTAGATGAGATCATTACCTGCTGTGATGAAAGCCGCTGTACATTTTACTAACCTCCTGACGGCAGCGCTCATCATCCCCGTGGTCGCTCACGCTGCAGTGCGGGCAGCGGAGAGACGCTGCAGTGCGGGCAGACGGAAAGACGCTGCAGTGCGGGCAGACGGAAAGACGCTGCAGTGCGGGCAGACGGAAAGACGCTGCAGTGCGGGCAGACGGAAAGACGCTGCAGTGCGGGCAGACGGAAAGACGCTGCAGTGCGGGCAGACGGAAAGACGCTGCAGTGCGGGCAGACGGAAAGACGCTGCAGTGCGGGCAGACGAAAAGACGCTGCAGTGCGGGCAGACGGAAAGACGCTGCAGTGCGGGCAGACGGAAAGACACTGCAGTGCGGGCAGACGGAAAGACGCTGCAGTGCGGGCAGACGCAGACACGCTGCAGTGCGGGCAGACGCAGACACGCTGCAGTGCAGGCAGACGCAGACACGCTGCAGTGCAGGCAGACGCAGACACGCTGCAGTGCAGGCAGACGCAGACACGCTGCAGTGCAGGCAGACGCGGAGCTGGAGCGGGACACAGACTGCACGGGCACCCAACGGAGGTCACACAGAAGTGCTTCCTTGCGGCTTTCAGGGATTTTGCGGGCCCATTGACTTGTATTGAGTCATGGTCCGTTATTACGGAACAGAATAGGACATGTTCCATAATAATGGAACAGACATACGGCATCCGATGTGGTTTTTTGTAGGATCGAATGCACACGGAAGTGCTACCGTGTGCCATCCACTACTACACAAAAGATGGCCCTGTCTGTGGGTCCACAAAAAAACAGGAACTGACCAGGACAAACGGAACGGTCATGTGAATGAGCCCTGATGCAAAGAAAACAAGTCCATAATCATTTACACACAACAATACTAATAATGTTTTACCTCAATATTCTGTGGAATAACCAGGATTATTAATCCCAGCTTTCCTGCGTCTTGGCCGCTTTTCTCCAGTCTTCACACGGCTTTTAGGGGACCTTATGCCACTCCTGGTGCAAAAATTTAAGCAGTTCTTCTTTGTTTGATGGCTTGTGACTATCCATCTTCTGCTTGATTACATTCCAGAGGTTTTCAATGGGGTTCAGGTCTGGAGATTGGGCTGGCCATGACAGGGTTTTGATGTGGTGGTCTTTCATCCACACATTGATTGACCTCGCTGTGTGGCATGGCGCATTGTCCTGCTTGAAAACCAGTCCTCAGAGTTGGGGAACATTGCCTGAGCAGAAGGAAGCAGCCGTTTTTCCAGGATAACCTTGTATGCGGCTTGGTTCATACGTTCTTCACAAAGTTTAACCTGCTCAATTTCTAGAGTAAGGTCATCTTTTCTGATGAGTCTAATGTTCAGCTTTGCCCAGCACCTGGTCATCTAATGGTTAGCTGGAGACCTGGAGAGGCGTAGAAGCCACAGTGTCTTGCACTCACTGTGAAATTTGGTGAAGGATCGGTGATGATCTGGGGATGCTTCAGCGAGGCTGGAATTGGGCAGATTAAACTTTGCGAATGACGTATTAATCAAGTCGCATATAAGGTTATCCTGGAAAAGCCGCTGCTTCCTTCTGCACAGGCAATGTTCCCCAACTCTGAGGACTGGTTTTCCAGCAGGACAATGCACCATGCCACACAGCTAGGTCCATCAATGTGTGGATGAAGGACCACCACATCAAAACCCTGTTATGGCCAGCCCAATCTCCAGACCTGAACCCCATTGAAAACCTCTGGAATGTAATCAAGAGGAAGATGGATAGTCACAACCCATCAAACAAAGAAGAGTTGTTACATTTCTGCATCAGGAGTGGCATAAGGTCACCCAAAAGCAGTGTCAAGAGTGCAGGAAAGCGGCCAAGATGCAGGAAAGCTGGGATTAACAATCATGGTTATTCCACAGAATATTGATTTCTCAATCTTCCTGAGGTAACACATTATTATATTTGTTGTGTGTAAATGATGAGGAACTTGTTTTCTTTGCATTATTTGGGGTGAAAGCCGTGCATTGTGCTGTTATTTTCACCATTTCTCATTGTCAGAAAATAAATACAACATTTATTGCTGGAAATTGGGAGACGTCGTCAGTAAATTATAGAATAAAGAACAATTTACATTTTACTCACAAATAGAGAAAAAAAAAAATCAGAAAAACTGACGATTGTGCAGCGGAGTCTGAATTTCTGCCAGAGTTGTGTATGGCAGAATACATTTACAGGCAAGTTCTGGATCACAAGCAGATAGTTACCTTATTCCCTAGCGGACACAGGGGGGCGCTGTGTGGCTACACGGGTCCTAGATCTTCCCGTACGTGTATCACATGAGACCACCCGAAGAAGAACCACCCAAAATGTCCGCACCGTGGTTATCAATGTGGCCACGTTCCCTGCCCCCCCACCTGGTGACCTCAAGGGCCGGCCTTCCACTTCTCCAGGGAAAGTATGGATTTCAGCCTTCGTTCATATCTCCGCCCCTGAGGATCTTACATGGAAGATACGGCCCTCATATTCCTCCTTATTAATGGAGCTACCCATAGACAGTAAATATGAAGGCTGTGGGCTTCCTTCAGGGAGTTATTAATTATCGATGGCTCCGCACATCACATAATTTTGCCGAAATCTTTGTTGTGTGCGTCTGGCCCTCAGGAATCTGACAATTTGCCTATCTAATTTGTGGGGACAACGCACTCCCCAATATCACAACTCTTCTGACGGCTAAGAAGGGGCTGGAGACAATCCTTAAGGGGGCTTTACACGCTGCAACATCGCTAACGATATATCATCAGGGTCACGTCGTTAGTGACAGGGCTGTGGAGTCGGCCAAACCTTCCACTCCGACTCCTCAATTTCCCTTGCACCGACTCCGACATATATTGCTTATAGTTAGGTGAAAAATGTATTGCAGTACAGTGTGAACATGTGTATGTGACCATCAGACATTTCATCATTTTTATAATACAATGATCAAGATATTTGAATAGAACATAAAATATATTTATTAGATACAACTTTAGAACACAAAAAACTAATAAACTGTAAATATGTAATACACTATGTAATATAAAGTAGAGTACATCCAATATATAAAGCTGTGTGTGTGTGTGTGTGTGTGTGTGTCCAGGATTGGCATCTGCACCGTCGCAGCTACAGCCACAAAGTTTTGCACACTCACACGTCTGAACCCCGAGAGCGTCATAGGCTATGTTTCGAGGGGAAATTTTAACCCCGCGCTTGACAGTTATTCACCAAAAAACCTACCTCCATTAAAGCAAATGGAGCTGGGAGCCACAGTGCAGCCAGAACTTCAGAAGAATGCGCAGCCACGCCCTTATATGGAATGTTGGCGTGTCACAATGCAGCCAGGGAAAGAGGCAGACACAGACAGGGCAAGAGACAGATATAGATAGACAGACGAAGAAAGAGACAGACAAAGAGATAGAGAGAGAGACATAGGAGATATATACAGAGGGGGAGACAGACATTATAATTACATTTCTATCTATTTGTTTTGTGGGTTTGTGTGCAGAATACAATTTTGTTAATACATTCTATTTTGTTAACAGCAGTTATTAACCCGGGCGATAACATACATACATACATACATACATACTAGCTGTACTACCCGGCTGTACAGCATATATGTTACATAGTGTATTGCATATTTACAATGTATTAGTTTTTTGTGTTCTAAACTTGTATCCAATAAATATATTTTATGTTCTATCCAAATATCTTGATTATTGTATCATAAAAATGAATAAATGTCTGATGTTCACATTGTACAATACATTTAAGCATTATACTAAATGTTATTTAGTATGTTTTTGTTGAAAACTTTTTTTTTGCCACTTACTAAAATCCGGCCAATCTGCCGCTATAGGAGACGCAGTGACATCTGGCCAATCTGCCGCTATAGGAGACGCGGTGACATCTGGCCAATCTGCCGCTATAGGAGACGCGGTGACATCTGTCCAATCTGCCGCTATAGGAGACGCGGTGACATCTGTCCAATCTGCCGCTATAGGAGACGCGGTGACATCTGTCCAATCTGCCGCTATAGGAGACGCGGTGACATCTGTCCAATCTGCCGCTATAGGAGACGCGGTGACATCTGTCCAATCTGCCGCTATAGGAGACGCAGTGACATCTGGCCAATCTGCCGCTATAGGAGACGCAGTGACATCTGGCCAATCTGCTGCTATAGGAGACGCGGTGACATCTGTCCAATCTGCCGCTATAGGAGACGCGGTGACATCTGTCCAATCTGCCGCTATAGGAGACGCGGTGACATCTGGCCAATCTGCCGCTATAGGAGACGCAGTGACATCTGGCCAATCTGCCGCTATAGGAGACGCAGTGACATCTGGTCAATCTGCCGCTATAGGAGACGCAGTGACATCTGGCCAATCTGCTGCTATAGGAGACGCAGTGACATCTGGCCAATCTGCTGCTATAGGAGACGCAGTGACATCTGGTCAATCTGCTGCTATAGGAGACGCAGTGACATCTGGCCAATCTGCTGCTATAGGAGACGCAGTGACATCTGGCCAATCTGCTGCTATAGGAGACGCAGTGACATCTGGCCAATCTGCCGCTATAGGAGACGCGGTGACATCTGTCCAATCTGCCGCTATAGGAGACGCGGTGACATCTGTCCAATCTGCCGCTATAGGAGACGCGGTGACATCTGTCCAATCTGCCGCTATAGGAGACGCGGTGACATCTGTCCAATCTGCCGCTATAGGAGACGCAGTGACATCTGGCCAATCTGCTGCTATAGGAGACGCAGTGACATCTGGTCAATCTGCCGCTATAGGAGACGCAGTGACATCTGGTCAATCTGCTGCTATAGGAGACGCAGTGACATCTGGTCAATCTGCTGCTATAGGAGACGCAGTGACATCTGGTCAATCTGCTGCTATAGGAGACGCAGTGACATCTGGCCAATCTGCTGCTATAGGAGACGCAGTGACATCTGGACAATCTGCTGCTATAGGAGACAGCTGTATATAGAGGTATACACTGTACACAGCTGTATATAGAGGTATACACTGTACACAGCTGTATATAGAGGTATACACTGTACACAGCTGTATATAGAGGTA
Organism: Anomaloglossus baeobatrachus; assembly: GCF_048569485.1. Taxonomy (NCBI): domain Eukaryota; kingdom Metazoa; phylum Chordata; class Amphibia; order Anura; family Aromobatidae; genus Anomaloglossus; species Anomaloglossus baeobatrachus. The sequence continues at coordinate 598,055,964 of NC_134357.1, read as the reverse complement.
TACACTGTACACAGCTGTATATAGAGGTATACACTGCCCACAGCTGTATATAGAGGTATACACTGTACACAGCTGTATATAGAGGTATACACTGTACACAGCTGTATATAGAGGTATACACTGTACACAGCTGTATATAGAGGTATACACTGCCCACAGCTGTATATAGAGGTATACACTGCCCACAGCTGTATATAGAGGTATACACTGCCCACAGCTGTATATAGAGGTATACACTGTACACAGCTGTATATAGAGGTATACACTGTACACCCGTCTGTATATAGAGGTATACACTGTACACCCGTCTGTATATAGAGGTATACACTGTACACCCGTCTGTATATAGAGGTATACACTGTACACCCGTCTGTATATAGAGGTATACACTGTACACCCGTCTGTATATAGAGGTATACACTGTACACCCGTCTGTATATAGAGGTATACACTGTACACCCGTCTGTATATAGAGGTATACACTGTACACCCGTCTGTATATAGAGGTATACACTGTACACCCGTCTGTATATAGAGGTATACACTGTACACCCGTCTGTATATAGAGGTATACACTGTACACAGCAGTATATAGAGGTATACACTGTACACCCATTAGTATACAGAGGTATACACTGCCCACAGCTGTATATAGAGGTATACACTGTACACCCGTCAGTATATAGAGGTATACACTGTACACAGCAGTATATAGAGGTATACACTGTACACAGCAGTATATAGAGGTATACACTGTACACCCGTCAGTATATAGAGGTATACACTGTACACAGCAGTATATAGAGGTATACACTGTACACCCATTAGTATACAGAGGTATACACTGCCCGCAGCTGTATATAGAGGTATACACTGCCCACAGCTGTATATAGAGGTATACACTGCCCACCCGTCTGTATATAGTGGTATACACTGTACACAGCTGTATATAGAAATATACACTGTACACCCGTCAGTATATAGAGGTATACACTGTACACAGCAGTATATAGAGGTATACACTGTACACCCATTAGTATACAGAGGTATACACTGCCCGCAGCTGTATATAGAGGTATACACTGCCCACAGCTGTATATAGAGGTATACACTGTACACCCGTCTGTATATAGTGGTATACACTGTACACAGCTGTATATAGAGGTATACACTGTACACCCGTCAGTATATAGAGGTATATACTGTACACAGCTGTATATAGAGGTATACACTGTACACCCGTCAGTATATAGAGGTATACACTGTACACAGCTGTATATAGAGGTATACACTGTACACCCGTCTGTATATAGAGGTATACACTGTAGACAGCTGCATATAGAGGTATACACTGTACACCCGTCTGTATATAGAGGTATACACTGTACACAGCAGTATATAGAGGTATACACTGTACACCGCAGTATATAGAGGTATACACTGTACACCCGTCTGTATATAGAGGTATACACTGTACACAGCAGTATATAGAGGTATACACTGTACACCCGTCTGTATATAGAGGTATACACTGTACACAGCTGTATATAGAGGTATACACTGCACACCTGTCAGTATATAGAGGTATACACTACCCACAGCTGTATATAGAGGTATACACTGCACACCCGTCTGTATATAGTGGTATACACTGTACACAGCTGTATATAGAGGTATACACTGTACACCCGTCAGTATATAGAAGTATACACTGTACACAGCTGTATATAGAAGTATACACTGTACACAGCTGTATATAGAGGTATACACTGTACACAGCTGTATATAGAGGTATACACTGTACACAGCTGTATATAGAGGTATACACTGCACACCTGTCAGTATATAGAGGTATACACTACCCACAGCTGTATATAGAGGTATACACTGCACACCCGTCTGTATATAGTGGTATACACTGTACACAGCTGTATATAGAGGTATACACTGTACACCCGTCAGTATATAGAAGTATACACTGTACACAGCTGTATATAGAAGTATACACTGTACACAGCTGTATATAGAGGTATACACTGTACACAGCTGTATATAGAGGTATACACTGTACACAGCTGTATATAGAGGTATACACTGTACACAGCTGTATATAGAGGTATACACTGTACACAGCTGTATATAGAGGTATACACTGTACACAGCTGTATATAGAGGTATACACTGTACACCCGTCAGTATATAGAAGTATACACTGTACACAGCTGTATATAGAAGTATACACTGTACACAGCTGTATATAGAGGTATACACTGTACACAGCTGTATATAGAGGTATACACTGTACACAGCTGTATATAGAGGTATACACTGCACACCTGTCAGTATATAGAGGTATACACTACCCACAGCTGTATATAGAGGTATACACTGCACACCCGTCTGTATATAGTGGTATACACTGTACACAGCTGTATATAGAGGTATACACTGTACACCCGTCAGTATATAGAAGTATACACTGTACACAGCTGTATATAGAAGTATACACTGTACACAGCTGTATATAGAGGTATACACTGTACACAGCTGTATATAGAGGTATACACTGTACACAGCTGTATATAGAGGTATACACTGTACACAGCTGTATATAGAGGTATACACTGTACACAGCTGTATATAGAGGTATACACTGTACACAGCTGTATATAGAGGTATACACTGTACACAGCTGTATATAGAGGTATACACTGTACACAGCTGTATATAGAGGTATACACTGTACACAGCTGTATATAGAGGTATACACTGTACACAGCTGTATATAGAGGTATACACTGTACACAGCTGTATATAGAGGTATACACTGTACACAGCTGTATATAGAGGTATACACTGTACACAGCTGTATATAGAGGTATACACTGTACACAGCTGTATATAGAGGTATACACTGTACACAGCTGTATATAGAGGTATACACTGTACACAGCTGTATATAGAGGTATACACTGCACACCCGTCTGTATATAGAGGTATACACTGTACACAGCTGTATATAGAGGTATACACTGTACACCCGTCAGTATATAGAGGAATACACTGTACACAGCTGTATATAGAGGTATACACTGCGCACCCGTCACTATACAGCGGTATATACCCGTCAGTATACAGAGGTATACACTGCCCACAGCTGTATATAGAGGTATACACTGCACGCAGCTGTATATAACGTCAGTATATAGAGGTATACACTGCACGCAGCTGTATATAATGTCAGTATATAGAGGAATACACTGCACACCCGTCACTATATAGCGGTATATACCCATCAGTATATAGAGGTATACACTACCCGCAGCTGTATAGAGGTATACTGTATAATGTACACAGCAGTATAGTGTCAGTATACAGAGGTATACACTGCCCACAGACGTATATAATGTCAGTATGCAGAGGTATATACCCGTCACTATACAGAGGTATATACTCATCAGTATATAGAGGAATACACTGTACACAGCTGTATATACAGGTATACACTGCCCGCAGCTGTATATAATGTCAGTATATAGAGGAATACACAGCACACCCGTCACTATACACAGGTGTATACCCGTCACTATACACAGGTATATACCCGTCACTATACACAGGTATATACCAGTCACTATACCCAGGTATATACCAGTCACTATACCCAGGTATATACCAGTCACTAGACCCAGGTATATACCCGTCACTAGACCCAGGTATATACCCGTCACTAGACCCAGGTATATACCCGTCACTAGACACAGGTATATACCCGTCACTAGACCCAGGTATATACCCGTCACTAGACCCAGGTATATACCCGTCACTAGACCCAGGTATATACCCGTCACTATACCCAGGTATATACCCGTCACTAGACACAGGTATACACCCGTCACTAGACACAGGTATACACCCGTCACTAGACACAGGTATATACCCGTCACTAGACACAGGTATATACCAGTCACTATACACAGGTATATACCAGTCACTATACACAGGTATATACCCGTCACTAGACCCAGGTATACACCCGTCACTAGACCCAGGTATATACCCGTCACTATACACAGGTATATACCCGTCACTAGACCCAGGTATATACCCGTCACTAGACACAGGTATACACCCGTCACTATACACAGGTGTATACCCGTCACTATACACAGGTGTATACCCGTCACTATACACAGGTGTATACCCGTCACTATACACAGGTGTATACCCGTCACTATACACAGGTGTATACCCGTCACTATACACAGGTGTATACCCGTCACTATACCCAGGTGTATACCCGTCACTATACCCAGGTATATACCCGTCACTATACCCAGGTATATACCCGTCACTATACCCAGGTATATACCCGTCACTATACCCAGGTATATACCCGTCACTATACCCAGGTATATACCCGTCACTATACCCAGGTATATACCCGTCACTATAGACAGGTATATACCCGTCACTATACCCAGGTATACACCCGTCACTATACCCAGGTATACACCCGTCACTATACCCAGGTATACACCCGTCACTATACACAGGTATACACCCGTCACTATACACAGGTATACACCCGTCACTATACACAGGTATACACCCGTCACTATACACAGGTATACACCCGTCACTATACCCAGGTATACACCCGTCACTATACCCAGGTATACACCCGTCACTATACCCAGGTATACACCCGTCACTATACACAGGTATACACCCGTCACTATACACAGGTATACACCCGTCACTATACACAGGTATACACCCGTCACTATACCCAGGTATACACCCGTCACTATACCCAGGTATACACCCGTCACTATACACAGGTATACACCCGTCACTATACACAGGTATACACCCGTCACTATACACAGGTATACACCCGTCACTATACACAGGTATACACCCGTCACTATACACAGGTATACACCCGTCACTATACACAGGTATACACCCGTCACTATACACAGGTATACACCCGTCACTATACACAGGTATACACCCGTCACTATACACAGGTATACACCCGTCACTATACACAGGTATACACCCGTCACTATACACAGGTATACACCCGTCACTATACACAGGTATACACCCGTCACTATACACAGGTATACACCCGTCACTATACACAGGTATACACCCGTCACTATACACAGGTATACACCCGTCACTATACACAGGTATACACCCGTCACTATACACAGGTATACACCCGTCACTATACACAGGTATACACCCGTCACTATACACAGGTATACACCCGTCACTATACACAGGTATACACCCGTCACTATACACAGGTATACACCCGTCACTATACACAGGTATACACCCGTCACTATACACAGGTATACACCCGTCACTATACACAGGTATATACCCGTCACTATACACAGGTATATACCCGTCACTATACACAGGTATATACCCGTCACTATACACAGGTGTATACCCGTCACTATACACAGGTATATACCCGTCACTATACACAGGTGTATACCCGTCACTATACACAGGTGTATACCCGTCACTATACACAGGTATATACCCGTCACTATACACAGGTGTATACCCGTCACTATACACAGGTATATACCCGTCACTATACACAGGTATATACCCGTCACTATACACAGGTATATACCCGTCACTATACACAGGTATATACCCGTCACTATACACAGGTATATACCCGTCACTATACACAGGTATATACCCGTCACTATACACAGGTATATACCCGTCACTATACACAGGTATATACCCGTCACTATACACAGGTATATACCCGTCACTATACACAGGTATATACCCGTCACTATACACAGGTGTACACCCGTCACTATACACAGGTATATACCCGTCACCATACACAGGTATATACCCGTCACCATACACAGGTATATACCCGTCACTATACACAGGTATATACCCGTCACCATACCCAGGTATATACCCGTCACTATACACAGGTATATACCCGTCACCATACACAGGTATACACCCGTCACTATACACAGCACACCCGTCCCTATACACAGGTATACACCCGTCACTATACACAGGTATACACCCGTCACTATACACAGGTATACACCCGTCACTATACACAGGTATATACCCGTCACTATACACAGGTATACACCCGTCACTATACACAGGTATATACCCGTCACTATACCCAGGTATATACCCGTCACTATACACAGGTATATACCCGTCACTATACACAGGTATATACCCGTCACTATACCCAGGTATATACCCGTCACTATACACAGGTATATACCCGTCTGTCGGCTCCGCACTGCTTCCTCTCAGCAGTTTCCCGCCCTTCACTCACTCTCGGCTGTTCCTCCATCACGTGATCACTCCGCACAGGACAAGGCACGTTACTTATAGGCCACGCCCACAACTGGGGAGCGAGAACACCCCGCCCCCTAGAAAGAGACCCGGAAGTGATGGCGAAGAGCCGGTGTTCTCTGTGTGGAGACTTCCGGTGGTGTGGGCGCCATATTGCGGGGCTGTGAGGAGGGAGGCTGTGGAGGCTTCCGGTGGTGTGGAGGCCATATTGCGGGGCTGTGAGGAGGGAGGCTGTGGAGGCTTCCGGTGGTGTGGAGGCCATATTGCGGGGCTGTGAGGAGGGAGGCTGTGGAGGCTTCCGGTGGTGTGGGGCCATATTGCGAGGCTGTGAGGAGGGAGGCTGTGGAGGCTTCCGGTGGTGTGGGCGCCATATTGCGGGGCTGTGAGGAGGGAGGCTGTGGAGGCTTCCGGTGGTGTGGGCGCCATATTGCGGGGCTGTGAGGAGGGAGGCTGTGGAGGCTTCCGGTGGTGTGGGGCCATATTGCTGGGCTGTGAGGAGGGAGGCTGTGGAGGCTTCCGGTGGTGTGGAGGCCATATTGCGGGGGTGTGAGGAGGGAGGCTGTGGAGGCTTCCGGTGGTGTGGGGGCCATATTGCGGGGCTGTGAGGAGGGAGGCTGTGGAGGCTTCCGGTGGTGTAAGGGCCATGTTGCGGGGCTGTGAGGAGGGAGGCTGTGGAGGCTTCCGGTGGTGTGGGGGCCATATTGCGGGGCTGTGAGGAGGGAGGCTGTGGAGGCTTTCGGTGGTGTGGGGGCCATATTGCGGGGCTGTGAGGAGGGAGGCTGTGGAGACTTCCGGTGGTGTGGGGGCCATATTGCGGGGCTGTGAGGAGGGAGGCTGTGGAGGCTTCCGGTGGTGTGGGCGCTATATTGCGGGGCTGTGAGGAGGGAGGCTGTGGAGGCTTCCGGTGGTGTGGGGCCATATTGCGGGGCTGTGAGGAGGGAGGCTGTGGAGGCTTCCGGTGGTGTGGGGGCCATATTGCGGGGCTGTGAGGAGGGAGGCTGTGGAGGCTTCCGGTGGTGTGGGGGCCATATTGCGGGGCTGTGAGGAGGGAGGCTGTGGAGGCTTCCGGTGGTGTGGGGGCCATATTGCGGGGGTGTGAGGAGGGAGGCTGTGGAGGCTTCCGGTGGTGTGGGGGCCATATTGCGGGGGTGTGAGGAGGGAGGCTGTGGAGGCTTCCGGTGGTGTGGGGGCCATATTGCGGGGGTGTGAGGAGGGAGGCTGTGGAGGTTTCCGGTGGTGTAAGGGCCATATTGCGGGGCTGTGAGGAGGGAGGCTGTGGAGGCTTCCGGTGGTGTGGGGGCCATATTGCGGGGCTGTGAGGAGGGAGGCTGTGGAGGCTTCCGGTGGTGTGGGGGCCATATTGCTGGACTGTGAGGAGGGAGGCTGTGGAGGCTTCCGGTGGTGTAAGGGCCATATTGCGGGGCTGTGAGGAGGGAGGCTGTGTGGACTTCCGGTGGTGTGGAGGCCATATTGCTGGACTGTGAGGAGGGAGGCTGTGGAGGCTTCCGGTGGTGTGGGGCCATATTGCTGAGCTGTGAGGAGGGAGGCTTCCGGTGGTGTGGGCGCCATATTGCGGGGGTGTGAGGAGGGAGGCTGTGGAGGCTTCCAGTGGTGTGGGGGCCATATTGCGGGGCTGTGAGGAGGGAGGCTGTGGAGGCTTCCGGTGGTGTGGGGGCCATATTGCGGGGCTGTGAGGAGGGAGGCTGTGGAGGCTTCCGGTGGTGTGGGAGCCATATTGCGGCGCTGTGAGGAGGGAGGCTGTGGAGGCTTCCAGTGGTGTGGGGGCCATAGTGCGGGGGTGTGAGGAGGGAGGCTGTGGAGGCTTCCGGTGGTGTGGGGGCCATATTGCGGGGCTGTGAGGAGGGAGGCTGTGGAGGCTTCCGGTGGTGTGGGCGCCATATTGCGGGGCTGTGAGGAGGGAGGCTGTGGAGGCTTCCGGTGGTGTGGGCGCCATATTGCGGGGCTGTGAGGAGGGAGGCTGTGGAGACTTCCGGTGGTGTGGGGGCCATATTGCGGGGGTGTGAGGAGGGAGGCTGTGGAGGCTTCCGGTGGTGTGGAGGCCATATTGCGGGGCTGTGAGGAGGGAGGCTTCCGGTGGTATGGGGGCCATATTGCGGGGGTGTGAGGAGGAAGGCTTCCGGTGGTGTGGGGGCCATATTGCGGGGCTGTGAGGAGGGAGGCTGTGGAGACTTCCGGTGGTGTGGAGGCCATATTGCGGGGCTGTGAGGATGGAGGCTGTGGAGACTTCCGGTGGTGTGGGGGCCATATTGCTGGACTGTGAGGAGGGAGGCTGTGGAGGCTTCCGGTGGTGTGGAGGCCATATTGCTGGACTGTGAGGAGGGAGGCTGTGGAGGCTTCCGGTGGTGTGGGGGCCATATTGCGGGGCTGTGAGGAGGGAGGCTGTGGAGGCTTCCGGTGGTGTGGGGGCCATATTGCGAGGCTGTGAGGAGGGAGGCTGTGGAGGCTTCCGGTGGTGTGGGGGCCATATTGCGAGGCTGTGAGGAGGGAGGCTGTGGAGGCTTCCGGTGGTGTGGGGGCCATATTGCTGGGCTGTGAGGAGGGAGGCTGTGGAGGCTTCCGGTGGTGTGGGGCCATATTGCTGAGCTGTGAGGATGGAGGCTGTGGAGGCTTCCGGTGGTGTGGGCGCCATATTGCGGGGCTGTGAGGAGGGAGGCTGTGGAGGCTTCCGGTGGTGTGGGGCCATATTGCGGGGCTGTGAGGAGGGAGGCTGTGGAGGCTTCCGGTGGTGTGGGGCCATATTGCTGAGCTGTGAGGATGGAGGCTGTGGAGGCTTCCGGTGGTGTGGGCGCCATATTGCGGGGCTGTGAGGAGGGAGGCTGTGAGGAGGGAGGCTGTGGAGGCTTCCGGTGGTGTGGGGGCCATAGTGCTGAGCTGTGAGGATGGAGGCTGTGGAGGCTTCCGGTGGTGTGGGGGCTATATTGCTGGGCTGTGAGGAGGGAGGCTGTGGAGACTTCCGGTGGTGTGGGCGCCATATTGCGGGGGTGTGAGGAGGGAGGCTGTGGAGGCTTCCGGTGGTGTGGGGGCCATATTGCGGGGCTGTGAGGAGGGAGGCTGTGGAGGCTTCCGGTGATGTGGGGCCATATTGCTGGGCTGTGAGGAGGGAGGCTGTGGAGGCTTCCGGTGGTGTGGGGGCCATATTGCGGGGCTGTGAGGAGGGAGGCTGTGGAGGCTTTCGGTGGTGTGGGGCCATATTGCGGGGCTGTGAGGAGGGAGGCTTCCGGTGGTGTGGGGGCCATATTGCGGGGCTGTGAGGAGGGAGGCTGTGGAGGCTTCCGGTGGTGTGGGGCCATATTGCTGGGCTGTGAGGAGGGAGGCTGTGGAGGCTTCCGGTGGTGTGGGGCCATATTGCGGGGCTGTGAGGAGGGAGGCTGTGGAGGCTTCCGGTGGTGTGGGGGCCATAGTGCTGGGCTGTGAGGAGGGAGGCTGTGGAGGCTTCCGGTGGTGTGGGTGCCATATTGCGGGGCTGTGAGGAGGGAGGCTGTGGAGGCTTCTGGTGGTGTGGGGGCCATATTGCGGGGGTGTGAGGAGGGAGGCTGTGGAGGCTTCCGGTGGTGTGGGGGCCATATTGCGGGGCTGTGAGGAGGGAGGCTGTGGAGGCTTCCGGTGGTGTGGGCGCCATATTGCGGGGGTGTGAGGAGGGAGGCTGTGGAGGCTTCTGGTGGTGTGGAGGCCATATTGCGGGGCTATGAGGAGGGAGGCTGTGGAGGCCATATTGCGGGGCTGTGAGGAGGGAGGCTGTGGAGGCCATATTGCGGGTCTGTGAGGAGGGAGGCTGTGGAGGCCATATTGCGGGACTGTGAGGAGGGAGGCTGTGGAGACTTCCGGTGGTGTGGAGGCCATATTGCGGGGCTGTGAGGAGGGAGGCTGTGGAGGCCATATTGCGGGACTGTGAGGAGGGAGGCTGTGGAGGCTTCCGGTGGTGTGGGCGCCATATTGCGGGGGTGTGAGGAGGGAGGCTGTGGAGGCTTCCGGTGGTGTGGGGGCCATATTGCGGGGCTGTGAGGAGGGAGGCTGTGGAGGCTTCCGGTGGTGTGGGCGCCATATTGCGGGGGTGTGAGGAGGGAGGCTGTGGAGGCTTCCGGTGGTGTAAGGGCCATATTGCGGGGCTGTGAGGAGGGAGGCTGTGGAGGCTTCCGGTGGTGTGGAGGCCATATTGCGGGGCTGTGAGGAGGGAGGCTGTGGAGGCTTCCGGTGGTGTGGAGGCTTCCGGTGGTGTGGGCGCCATATTGTGGGGCTGTGAGGAGGGAGGCTGTGGAGGCTTCCGGTGGTGTAAGGGCCATATTGCGGGGCTGTGAGGAGGGAGGCTGTGGAGGCTTCCGGTGGTGTGGGGGCCATATTGCGGGGCTGTGAGGAGGGAGGCTGTGGAGGCTTCCGGTGGTGTGGGCGCCATATTGCGGAGCTGTGAGGAGGGAGGCTGTGGAGACTTCCGGTGGTGTGGGCGCCATATTGCGGGGCTGTGAGGAGGGAGGCTGTGGAGACTTCCGGTGGTGTGGGCGCCATATTGCGGGGCTGTGAGGAGGGAGGCTGTGGAGGCTTCCGGTGGTGTGGGGGCCATATTGCGGGGCTGTGAGGAGGGAGGCTGTGGAGGCTTCCGGTGGTGTGGGCGCCATATTGCGGGGCTGTGAGGAGGGAGGCTGTAGAGGCTTCCGGTGGTGTGGGGGCCATATTGCGGGGCTGTGAGGAGGGAGGCTGTGGAGGCTTCCGGTGGTGTGGGGGCCATATTGCGGGGCTGTGAGGAGGGAGGCTGTGGAGGCTTCCGGTGGTGTGGGCGCCATATTGCGGGGCTGTGAGGAGGGAGGCTGTGGAGGCTTCCGGTGGTGTGGAGGCCATAGTGCTGGGCTGTGAGGAGGGAGGCTGTGGAGGCTTCCGGTGGTCTGGGCGTCATATTGCGGGGCTGTGAGGAGGGAGGCTGTGGAGGCTTCCGGTGGTGTGGGCGCCATATTGCGGGGCTGTGAGGAGGGAGGCTGTGGAGGCCATATTGCGGGGCTGTGAGGAGGGAGGCTGTGGAGACTTCCGGTGGTGTGGGCGCCATATTGCGGGGCTGTGAGGAGGGAGGCTGTGTGGACTTGGTGGTGTGGAGGCCATATTGCTGGACTGTGAGGAGGGAGGCTGTGGAGGCTTCCGGTGGTGTGGAGCCATATTGCTGGACTGTGAGGAGGGAGGCTGTGGAGGCTTCCGGTGGTGTGGGGGCCATATTGCGGGGCTGTGAGGAGGGAGGCTGTGGAGACTTCCGGTGGTGTGGGGGCCATATTGCGGGGCTGTGAGGAGGGAGGCTGTGGAGGCTTCCGGTGGTGTGGGGGCCATATTGCGGGGGTGTGAGGAGGGAGGCTGTGGAGACTTCCGGTGGTGTGGGAGCCATATTGCAGGACTGTGAGGAGGGAGGCTGTGGAGGTTTCCGGTGGTCTGGGGGCCATATTGCGGGGCTGTGAGGAGGGAGGCTGTGGAGGCTTCCGGTGGTGTGGGAGCCATATTGCGGGGCTGTGAGGAGGGAGGCTGTGGAGGCCATATTGCGGGGCTGTGAGGAGGGAGGCTGTGGACGCTTCCGGTGGTGTGGGAGCCATATTGCGGGGCTGTGAGGAGGGAGGCTGTGGAGGCTTCCGGTGGTGTGTGGGCCATATTGCGGGGCTGTGGGGAGGGAGGCTGTGGAGGCTTCCGGTGGTGGGGAGGCCATATTGCGGGGCTGTGAGGAGGGAGGCTGTGGAGGCTTCCGGTGGTGTGGAGGCCATATTGCGGGGCTGTGAGGAAGGAGGCTGTGGAGGCTTCCGGTGGTGTGGAGGCCATATTGCGGGGCTGTGAGGAAGGAGGCTATGGAGACTTCCGGTGGTGTGGGCGCCATATTGCGGGGCTGTGAGGAGGGAGGCTGTGGAGGCTTCCGGTGGTGTGGGCGCCATATTGCGGGGCTGTGAGGAGGGAGGCTGTGGAGGCTTCCGGTGGTGTGGGCGCCATATTGCGGGGGTGTGAGGAGGGAGGCTGTGGAGGCTTCTGGTGGTGTGGAGGCCATATTGCGGGGCTGTGAGGAGGGAGGCTGTGGAGGCTTCCGGTGGTGTAAGGGCCATATTGCGGGGCAGTGAGGAGGGAGGCTGTGGAGGCTTCCGGTGGTGTGGGGGCCATATTGCGGGGCTGTGAGGAGGGAGGCTGTGGAGGCTTCCGGTGGTGTGGGGGCCATATTGCGGGGCTGTGAGGAGGGAGGCTGTGGAGGCTTCCGGTGGTGTGGGGGCCATATTGCGGGGCTGTGAGGAGGGAGGCTGTGGAGGCTTCCGGTGGTGTGGGGCCATATTGCGGGGCTGTGAGGAGGGAGGCTGTGGAGGCTTCCGGTGGTGTGGGCGCCATATTACGGGGCTGTGAGGAGGGAGGCTGTGGAGGCCATATTGCGGGGCTGTGAGGAGGGAGGCTGTGGAGGCCATATTGCGGGTCTGTGAGGAGGGAGGCTGTGGAGGCCATATTGCGGGACTGTGAGGAGGGTGGCTGTGGAGACTTCCGGTGGTGTGGGTGCCATATTGCGGGGGTGTGAGGAGGGAGGCTGTGGAGGCCATATTGCGGGGCTGTGAGGAGGGAGGCTGTGGAGACTTCCGGTGGTGTGGGTGCCATATTGCGGGGGTGTGAGGAGGGAGGCTGTGGAGACTTCCGGTGGTGTGGGGGCCATATTGCGGGGCTGTGAGGAGGGAGGCTTTGGAGGCTTCCGGTGGTGTGGGAGCCATATTGCGGGGCTGTGAGGAGGGAGGCTGTGGAGGCTTCCGGTGGTGTGGAGGCCATATTACGGGGCTGTGAGGAGGGAGGCTGTGGAGGCTTCCGGTGGTGTGGGGGCCATATTGCGGGGCTGTGGGGAGGGAGGCTGTGGAGGCTTCCGGTGGTGTGGGCGCCATATTGCGGGGCTGTGAGGAGGGAGGCTGTGGAGACTTCCGGTGGTGGGGAGGCCATATTGCGGGGCTGTGAGGAGGGAGGCTGTGGAGGCTTCCGGTGGTGTGGAGGCCATATTGCGGGGCTGTGAGGAAGGAGGCTGTGGAGGCTTCCGGTGGTGTGGAGGCCATATTGCGGGGGTGTGAGGAGGGAGGCTGTGGAGGCTTCTGGTGGTGTGGAGGCCATATTGCGGGGCTGTGAGGAGGGAGGCTGTGGAGGCTTCCGGTGGTGTAAGGGCCATATTGCGGGGCAGTGAGGAGGGAGGCTGTGGAGGCTTCCGGTGGTGTGGGGGCCATATTGCGGGGGTGTGAGGAGGGAGGCTGTGGAGGCTTCCAGTGGTGTGGAGGCTATATTGCGGGGCTGTGAGGAGGGAGGCTGTGGAGGCTTCCGGTGGTGTGGAGGCTTCCGGTGGTGTGGGCGCCATATTTCTGGGCTGTGAGGAGGGAGGCTGTAGAGGCTTCCGGTGGTGTGGAGGCTTCCGGTGGTGTGGGCGCCATATTGCGGGGCTGTGGAGGCTTCCGGTGGTGTAAGGGCCATATTGCGGGGCTGTGAGGAGGGAGGCTGTGGAGGCTTCCGGTGGTGTGGGGGCCATATTGCGGGGCTGTGAGGAGGGAGGCTGTGGAGGCTTCCGGTGGTGTGGAGGCCATATTGCGGGGCTGTGAGGAGGGAGGCTGTGGAGGCTTCCGGTGGTGTGGGGGCCATATTGCGGGGCTGTGAGGAGGGAGGCTGTGGAGGCTTCCGGTGGTGTGGGGGCCATATTGCGGGGCTGTGCGCAGGAGGCGGTGTGCCCTCACACCCGGCGTCACTCATGGCGGCCCGGGTTCCTCGCTCTTCTGCGGTAATGGCTGCCCGGGTTCCTCGCTCTTCTGCGGTAATGGCTGCCCGGGTTCTTCGCTCTTCTGCGGTAATGGCGGCCCGGGTTCTTCGCTCTTCTGCGGTAATGGCGGCCCGGGTTCCTCGCTCTTCTGCGGTAATGGCGGCCCGGGTTCCTCGCTCTTCTGCGGTAATGGCGGCCCGGGTTCCTCGCTCTTTTGCGGTAATGGCGGCCCGGGTTCTTCGCTCTTCTGCGGTAATGGCTGCCTGGGTTCCTCGCTCTTCTGCGGTAATGGCTGCCTGGGTTCCTCGCTCTTCTGCGGTAATGGCTGTCCGGGTTCCTCGCTCTTCTGCGGTAATGGCGGCCCGGGTTCCTCGCTCTTCTGCGGTAATGGCTGTCCGGGTTCCTCGCTCTTCTGCGGTAATGGCGGCCCGGGTTCCTCGCTCTTCTGCGGTAATGGCGGCCCGGGTTCCTCGCTCTTCTGCGGTAATGGCGGCCCGGGTTCCTCGCTCTTCTGCGGTAATGGCGGCCCGGGTTCCTCGCTCTTCTGCGGTAATGGCGGCCCGGGTTCCTCGCTTTTCTGCGGTAATGGCGGCCCGGGTTCCTCGCTTTTCTGCGGTAATGGCGGCCCGGGTTCCTCGCTTTTCTGCGGTAATGGCGGCCCGGGTTCCTCGCTTTTCTGCGGTAATGGCGGCCCGGGTTCCTCGCTTTTCTGCGGTAATGGCGGCCCGGGTTCCTCGCTTTTCTGCGGTAATGGCGGCCCGGGTTCCTCGCTTTTCTGCGGTAATGGCGGCCCGGGTTCCTCGCTCTTCTGCGGTAATGGCGGCCCGGGTTCCTCGCTCTTCTGCGGTGACGGCGGCCCGGGTTCCTCGCTCTTCTGCGGTGACTGCGGCCCGGGTTCCTCGCTCTTCTGCGGTGACTGCGGCCCGGGTTCCTCGCTCTTCTGCGGTGACTGCGGCCCGGGTTCCTCGCTCTTCTGCGGTGACTGCGGCCCGGGTTCCTCGCTCTTCTGCGGTGACTGCGGCCCGGGTTCCTCGCTCTTCTGCGGTGACTGCGGCCCGGGTTCCTCGCTCTTCTGCGGTGACTGCGGCCCGGGTTCCTCGCTCTTCTGCGGTGACTGCGGCCCGGGTTCCTCGCTCTTCTGCGGTGACTGCGGCCCGGGTTCCTCGCTCTTCTGCGGTGACTGCGGCCCGGGTTCCTCGCTCTTCTGCGGTGACTGCGGCCCGGGTTCCTCGCTCTTCTGCGGTGACTGCGGCCCGGGTTCCTCGCTCTTCTGCGGTGACTGCGGCCCGGGTTCCTCGCTCTTCTGCGGTGACTGCGGCCCGGGTTCCTCGCTCTTCTGCGGTGACTGCGGCCCGGGTTCCTCGCTCTTCTGCGGTGACTGCGGCCCGGGTTCCTCGCTCTTCTGCGGTGACTGCGGCCCGGGTTCCTCGCTCTTCTGCGGTGACTGCGGCCCGGGTTCCTCGCTCTTCTGCGGTGACTGCGGCCCGGGTTCCTCGCTCTTCTGCGGTGACTGCGGCCCGGGTTCCTCGCTCTTCTGCGGTGACTGCGGCCCGGGTTCCTCGCTCTTCTGCGGTGACTGCGGCCCGGGTTCCTCGCTCTTCTGCGGTGACTGCGGCCCGGGTTCCTCGCTCTTCTGCGGTGACTGCGGCCCGGGTTCCTCGCTCTTCTGCGGTGACTGCGGCCCGGGTTCCTCGCTCTTCTGCGGTGATTGCGGCCCGGGCTCCTCGCTCTTCTGCGGTGATTGCGGCCCGGGTTCCTCGCTCTTCTGCGGTGACTGCGGCCCGGGCTCCTCGCTCTTCTGCGGTAATGGCGGCCCGGGTTCCTCGCTCTTCTGTGGTGACTGCGGCCCGGGTTCCTCGCTCTTCTGCGGTAATGGCGGCCCGGGTTCTTCGCTCTTCTGCGGTAATGGCGGCCCGGGTTCCTCGCTCTTCTGCGGTAATGGCGGCCCGGGTTCCTCGCTCTTCTGCGGTAATGGCGGCCCGGGTTCCTCGCTCTTCTGCGGTAATGGCGGCCCGGGTTCCTCGCTCTTCTGCGGTAATGGCGGTCCGGGCTCCTCGCTCTTCTGCGGTGATTGCGGCCCGGGCTCCTCGCTCTTCTGCGGTAATGGCGGCCCGGGCTCCTCGCTCTTCTGCGGTGATTGCGGCCCGGGCTCCTCGCTCTTCTGCGGTAATGGCGGCCCGGGTTCCTCGCTCTTCTGCGGTAATGGCGGCCCGGGTTCCTCGCTCTTCTGCGGTAATGGCGGCCCGGGTTCCTCGCTCTTCTGCGGTAATGGCGGCCCGGGTTCCTCGCTCTTCTGCGGTAATGGCGGTCCGGGCTCCTCGCTCTTCTGCGGTGATTGCGGCCCGGGCTCCTCGCTCTTCTGCGGTAATGGCGGCCCGGGCTCCTCGCTCTTCTGCGGTGATTGCGGCCCGGGCTCCTCGCTCTTCTGCGGTGATTGCGGCTTTTCCTGGCGGTTTCATCGCTGGTTTACTTGGATTTTTCTCTCCATGTTTATATTCCCTGCGCTGTAATCATCAGTGATCTCTGGTGTCACAATATAAATGGCTGCACAGCGCTGACTATGCACTGCACTCCTCTACGCCCCAATCCTGACCGCAGTGTGCAGAGCGCAGCATCACCAGAAGAGGAGCAGAGCACCGCAGTGTGCAGAGCATAACACCAGGAGAGGAGCGGAGCACCACAGTGTGCAGAGCGCAGCATCACCAGAAGAGGAGCAGAGCACCACAGTGTGCAGAGCGCAGCATCACCAGAAGAGGAGCAGAGCACCACAGTGTGCAGAGCGCAGCATCACCAGAAGAGGAGCAGAGCACCGCAGTGTGCAGAGCACAGCATCACCAGAAGAGGAGCAGAGCACCGCAGTGTGCAGAGCGCAGCATCACCTGGAGAGGAGCAGAGCACCGCAGTGTGCGGAGCACAACCCCAGGAGAGGAGCGGAGCACCGTCATTGTGCGGAGCACAACACCAGGAGAGGAGCGGAGCACCGTCATTGTGCGGAGCACAACACCAGGAGAGGAGCGGAGCACCGTCATTGTGCGGAGCACAACACCAAGAGAGGAGCGGAGCACCGTCATTGTGCGGAGCACAACACCAGGAGAGGAGCGGAGCACCGTCATTGTGCGGAGCACAACATCAGGAGAGGAGCGGAGCACCGTCATTGTGCAGAGCACAACATCAGGAGAGGAGCGGAGCACTGCCATTGTGCAGAGCACAACATCAGGAGAGGAGCATGATGAGGAATAACTTCAGTCTCCCAAGGATTACCGTATTTTTCGGACTATAAGACGCACTTTTTTTCCCCCAAATGTTGGGGGAAAGTGGGGGGTGCGTCTAATGGTCTGAATGTAGGGCTGCAGGGAATGAGGGTGCTGCGGTGGAGCGGGTCATCGGGGGCATGAGCAAGCTGTAGCAGCCTGCCGTGACCACATGGACCCGCTCAATACATACGCATGCCCATCCTCCCGCCCTTCATCTCAGCGCTGACAGGTTGGCGGGGTGATGGTCGGGGGATGCGCGCATAATTAACAGCCGGCCGTGATCACCCCTGGCAACTACAGCCTGGAGTGATCATGTGCGGCTGCATTCACCGCTCCCCGTGCGTCATGATCAGCAGCAGCACGGGGGTCAGTGAATCAGTATACTCACCGGTCACGATCCCTGCAGCATCACCCCGTCCTCCCGTCTGTACCAGCCGTGGCTGTGTGTGGAGACTAGCGGTGCTCACAGCGATTATGTCATTACTGTGCGCACGTGTCCACACAGCCGCGCCGGCACAGACTGGAGAAGATCGCGGTGCTGCAGGGATAGTGGCCGGCTTTACACTGCGGCACTGCTGCTGGCACTGGCAGGAGGAGCGATGCTGCAGGAGTGAGGTAAGGTGAGTATGAGGATGCAGGCCGTATAGCAGGATTATTATTATTGTTGTTTAATTTTATAGCGCCATTTATTCCATGGCGCTTTACAAGTGAGAGAGGGTATATGTACAACAATCATTAACAGTACAAGACAGACTGGTACAGGAGGAGAGAGGACCCTGCCCGCAAGGGCTCACAGTCTACAGGAGGAGAGAGGACCCTGCCCGCGAGGGCTCACAGTCTACAGGAGGAGAGGACCCTGCCCACGAGGGCTCACAGTCTACAGGAGGAGAGAGGACCCTGCCCACGAGGGCTCACAGTCTACAGGAGGAGAGAGGACCCTGCCCACGAGGGCTCACAGTCTACAGGAGGAGAGAGGACCCTGCCCGCAAGGGCTCACAGTCTACAGGAGGAGAGAGGACCCTGCCCGCGAGGGCTCACAGTCTACAGGAGGAGAGAGGACACTGCCCACGAGGGCTCACAGTCTACAGGAGGAGAGAGGACCCTGCCCGCGAGGGCTCACAGTCTACAGGAGGAGAGAGGACCCTGCCCGCGAGGGCTCACAATCTACAGGAGGAGAGGACACTGCCCGCGAGGGCTCACAGTCTACAGGGAATGGGTGATGGTACAATAGGTGAAGACAGAGCTGGTTGCGCAGTGGTGTACTGGACTGAGGGTTATTTTAGGTTGTAGGCTTGTTAGAAGAGATGGGTCTTGAGGTTCCTCTTGAAGCTTTCCACGGTAGTGGAGAGTCTGATGTGCTGAGGTAGAGCGTTCCAGAGTATGGGGGATGCACGGGAGAAATCTTGTACGCGATTGTGGGAAGAGGAGATAAGAGAGGAGCAGAGAAGGAGATCTTGTGAGGATTTGAGGATGCGTGCAGGTAGGTACCAGGAGACTAGGTCACAGATGTAAGGAGGAGACAGGTTGTGGACGGCTTTGTATGTCATGGTTAATGTTTTGAACTGGAGTCGTTGGGTGATGGGAAGCCAGTGAAGGGATTGGCAGAGTGGCGAAGCTGGGGAATAGTGAGGGGAGAGGTGGATTAAGTGGGCTGCAGAGTTTAGGATAGATTGGAGGGGTGCAAGAGTGTTGGAAGGGAGGCCAGAGAGCAGGAGGTTGCAGTAGTCGAGGCGGGAGATGATGAGGGCAAGCACTAGTGTTTTTGCAGATTCTTGATTAAGGAAAGCACGGATCCGGGAGATATTTTTGAGTTGTAGTCGGCATGAGGTGAAGAGGGCTTGGATGTATGGCTTGAAGGATAGAGCAGAGTCGAGGGTCACTCCAAGGCAACGAGCTTGTGAGACTGGGGAGAGTGAGCAGCCATCGACTTTGATGGAAAGGCTTGTTGGAGGAGATGAGTGAGGAGGAGGAAAGACAATGAACTCTGTTTTGTCCATGTTAAGCTTTAGGCATCGCGCAGAGAAGAAGGATGAAATAGCAGACAGACATTGTGGGATTCTGGTTAGTAGAGAGGTGATGTCAGGTCCAGAGAGGTAGATCTGTGTGTCATCAGCATAGAGATGATACTGAAAGCCCTGGGACTCTATGAGCTGTCCCAGGCCAAAGGTGTAGATGGAGAACAGCAGGGATCCAAGAACTGAACCTTGGGGGACACCGACAGATAGGGGGCGAGATGAGGAAGTGGTGTGAGAATGGGAGACGCTGAAAGTTCGGTCGGTGAGGTATGAGGATATCCAAGATAGGGCCAAGTCTGTGATGCCCAGAGATGAGAGAATCTGTAGTAGAAGGGAGTGGTCTACTGTGTCGAAGGCAGAGGACAGGTCCAGGAGGAGGAGGATAGAGTAGTGTCGCTTGGCTTTGGCGGTTAGTAGATCATTGGTGACTTTGGTTAGGGCAGTTTCAGTAGAGTAATGTGGTCGGAAGCCAGATTGTAGCTGGTCAAAGAGGGAGCAGGAGGAGAGGTATGAGGACAATTCAAGATGGACATGCTGTTCCAGTAGTTTTGAGGCATAGGGGAGAAGGGATAAGGGGCGATAGTTTGACACAGAGGATGGGTCAAGGGAGAGCTTTTTGAGGATGGGTGTAATAGAGGCATGTTTAAAGCATGAATGGAATACACCAGTTGTTAGTGATAGGTTGAAGAGATGGGTTAGGGCTGGGATGAGGACTGCAGTGATGTTGGGGATGAGGTGCGATGAGAGCGGGTCCAGTGCACAGGTGGTTAGATGTGATCTTGAGAGTAGAGTGGAAAGAATGTTTTCTGTCATGGTGGAGAAGCTGGGTTTGGAGGACGAAGGCTGAGTAGCGATGAGTAGCTGTGGTGATTGTGGGCCAAAGCTTGCTCTGATGTTGTCAATCTTCTGCTTGAAGAAAGAGGCAAAGTCTTCAGCTGAGATGAGAGGAGAGGGAGGTGGTGCTGGAGGACAGAGGAGAAGGAGGTGGTGCTGGAGGACGGAGGAGAGAGGTGAAAGTGTTGAATAGCTGTTTAGGGTTGTGAGAGAGGATATGAGGGATGAGACGTAGGTTTGTTTTGCAGCAGTGAGTGTGGACTTGAAGGTGGTGAGGGACTCTTTATATGCAATGAAGTTCTCAGTGGAATGAGACCTCTTCCATTTGCGCTCAGCAATTCTGGAAGCCCTTCTCAGTTCTTTAGTCTGCCTCGTGTGCCAGGGTTGCCTGTTGATTGTGCGGGTTTTGGTGTGTGTGAGGTGGAGGCTGATTCGAGAGCTGCAGAGATTGTAGTGTTGTATAAAGTGGCAGCAGCATCTGCATCATGTAGAAATGTAATGTCTGTGAGAGGGAGAAGGGACTGAGAAAGGGCGTGTAAATCAATGTGTTTGATATTTCTACGAGGGTGTGAAAGTTTGTGAAGTAGGGTTGCGTAGTTGGAGAAGAGAGGGAAGAGAATGTGAGTAGGTTGTGGTCAGACAGGGGGAGAGGTGAGTTAGAGAGGTTAGATAGGGAACAGAGGCGAGTGAAGATGAGGTCCAGCGTGTGGCCATCTTTGTGAGTGGCTGCAGAAGACCATTGGGTGAGGCCGAAGGAGGAAGCGAGTGTTAGAAGTTTGGAGACAGATGAGTGGGAAGTGTCAATGGGGATATTGAAATCACCCATGATGATGGTGGGGATGTCGGTGGAAAGTAAGTGTAGCCAGGTGTTGAAATGGTCAATAAAGGCAGTGGCTGGCCCTGGAGGGCGGTAAATGACAGCCGGTTGAAGGTTGGAGGGGGCGTAGATGCGTACGGAGTGCACCTCAAAAGATGGGAGAGTAACAGAGGGTGGTAGTGGAATTGGTGTAAAGGAGCATGGGTTGGACAGGAGCAAACCAACTCCTCCACCATGCTTGTTAGTGGGGCGGGGAGTGTGAGAGAGTTGGAGACCACCATAAGAAAGTGCAGCAGGAGAGGCAGCGTCAGAGGGGGTGAGCCGGGAGAGGGAGCGTCAGAGGGGGTGAGCCGGGAGAGGCAGCGTCAGAGGGGGTGAGCCGGGAGAGGCAGCGTCAAAGGGGGTGAGCCGGGAGAGGCAGCGTCAGAGGGGGTGAGCCAGGAGAGGCAGCGTCAGAGGGGGTGAGCCAGGAGAGGCAGCGTCAGAGGGGGTGAGCCAGGAGAGGCAGCGTCAGAGGGGGTGAGCCAGGAGAGGCAGTGTCAGAGGGGGTGAGCCAGGAGAGGAGCATAGAACAGCCAGTGTGCAGAGCGCAGCATCACCAGGAGAGGAGCAGAGCACCGCCTGTATGCAGAGCGCAGCATCACCAGGAGAGGAGCAGAGAACCGCCAGTGTGCAGAGCGCAGCATCACCAGGAGAGGAGCAGAGAACCGCCAGTGTGCAGAGCACAGCTTCACCAGGAGAGGAGCATAGAGCAGCCAATGTGCAGAGCGCAGCATCACCAGGAGAGGAGCAGAGCATCGCCTGTGTGCAGAGCGCAGCATCACCAGGAGAGGAGCAGAGAACCGCCAGTGTGCAGAGCACAGCATCACCAGGAGAGGAGCAGAGAACCGCCAGTGTGCAGAGCACAGCATCACCAGGAGAGGAGCATAGAGCAGCCAATGTGCAGAGCGCAGCATCACCAGGAGAGGAGCAGAGCATCGCCTGTGTGCAGAGCGCAGCATCACCAGGAGAGGAGCAGAGAACCGCCAGTGTGCAGAGCACAGCATCACCAGGAGAGGAGCAGAGAACCGCCAATGTGCAGAGCGCAGCATCACCAGGAGAGGAGCAGAGAACCGCCAGTGTGCAGAGCACAGCATCACCAGGAGAGGAGCAGAGAACCGCCAATGTGCAGAGCGCAGCATCACCAGGAGAGGAGCAGAGCATCGCCTGTGTGCAGAGCACAGCATCACCAGGAGAGGCGCAGAGCACCGCCTGTGTGCAGAGCACAGCATCACCAGGAGAGGAGCAGAGCATCACCAGGAGAGGAGCAGAGCACCACTGTGCAGAGCGCAGCATCACCAGGAGCAGAACCAGAATCTACAGCACAAAGTCACCAGACGCCATGACTGTCCGGGGAACGTGTCAGGGGTCATGTACTTGTAGCGGGTGGAGGAGGGGACGCTGCGCTCTCCCACTACTCGGGTCCGGCTGCTGCGGCCTGCTGCTGCTCGGTGGCTCGAGCGATGGGCTGGATCCCGGGGACTCGAGCGGCGCTCCTTGCCCGTGAGTGAAAGGGGTTTGGTTTTTGGGATTGTCTATTGTTCGTGACTCCACCCACGGTTGTGGTGATGGTGTGGACACCACCGCTGCTCTGGACGGGGATCCCGGGAGTGGTGATATGGAGGAGCTAGATGTTGGTTTGCCCCTCCGTGGGTAGGGGTTTTGGTAGTCCCGGGGCCTGGTGATGGGGAGGAGGTCAGGATGGTGGACAGGCGGGTTATGGGGCCTGTGGAGGTGCAGGGGCAGCGCTGTGCCGCACGGCACAGAGGTACTCACTCAGCCCAAGGATGATGACACAGTTCACGGTAAACAAACGGCTGGTTGGACGGGTCCCTCGGACGGCTACGGTGCTGATGTTCCCTGCAGTTAGCGGTGACTGTCACTTCCCTGCACCTAAGTACGGTTCTTTGGTAGCGATGGGTTCCCACCGGTAACCCGCTCCCCAGCTTGGATGTGAGCCGGAGGAGCCCCTCTCTTGCCCGCAGGCGCTGGCCCTGAGAAACTGGTGCCCCGGCGGTGGCGGTGTCTCTCCTCAACGGTCGGACTGTTGTCTTCAATCGGGACTTGGTTGTTGGGAGACCCAGAGGTCTCCTTCACTGACGGATTTGGCAAATTCACGGCGACTCCTAGCCTTGCCGGGATCCGAAAGGCCCCTGCCAATGGTGCTGACTGCTCTTCGTATACCGCTCCGGTACCGCCGGGCCACCACCCGTCCACGGTCCTTTCGGCAACCTCCGAGTAGCCTCTCCTGCAGATGGTCACCGCCGTCTGCCAACCTTGCTGTCTCAGTCCGGGGCACACACCCGGACCAACTTCAGGCTTTCAAACTGTCACTTTCTCTTCTACTCTTTACTCCTTTCTCTTGCTCCTCTACCACTTCACTCTTAACTCTCCCTCAACTCAACTGCTGTTTACTCCTTCACTTCCCTAGCTTAACGGCCTGGTTTTCCCGCCTCCAGAGCTGTGAACTCCTTGGTGGGCGGAGCCAACCACCTGGCCCACCCCCTGGTGTGGACACCAGCCCCTGGAGGAAGGCAACAAGGGTTTGTGTTCTGACCTTGGTGTTCCTGCAGGGAATGTGGGGTGCGTGGTGTTGTGACCTGTGACCCCTGGCTTGCCCAGGGCGTCACATACTCACTATTTGGCTGTAACTTCGGTAGATTCACCTGTTATAGGCGCTGGTTCTGTTTCTCGACTGTACAGGGTCAGGCCGTTATAGGTGCTGGTTCTGGACTGTACAGGGTCAGGTCGTTATAGGCGCTGGTTCTGGACTGTACAGGATCGGGCCGTTATAGGCGCTGGTTCTGAACTGTACAGGGTCAGGTCGTTATAGGCGCTGGTTCTGGACTGTACAGGATCGGGCCGTTATAGGCGCTGGTTCTGGACTGTACAGGATCGGGCCGTTATAGGCGCTGGTTCTGGACTGTACAGGATCGGGCCGTTATAGGCGCTGGTTCTGGACTGTACAGGATCGGGCCGTTATAGGCGCTGGTTCTGGACTGTACAGGATCGGCCCAGTATAGGCGTTGGTTCTGGACTGTACAGGATCGGGCAGTTATAGGCGCTGGTTCTGGACTGTACAGGGTCAGGCCGTTATAGGCGCTGGTTCTGAACTGTACAGGGTCAGGTCGTTATAGGCGCTGGTTCTGGACTGTACAGGATCGGGCCGTTATAGGCGCTGGTTCTGGACTGTACAGGATCGGGCCGTTATAGGCGCTGGTTCTGGACTGTACAGGAGACTGGTCGTTATAGGCGCTGGTTCTGGACTGTACAGGATCGGGCCGTTATAGGCGCTGGTTCTGGACTGTACAGGATCGGGCCGTTATAGGCGCTGGTTCTGGACTGTACAGGATCGGGCCGTTATAGGCGCTGGTTCTGGACTGTACAGGATCGGGCCGTTATAGGCGCTGGTTCTGGACTGTACAGGATCGGCCCGGTATAGGCGCTGGTTATGGGCTGTACAGGATCGGGCCGTTATAGGTGCTGGTTCTGGACTGTGCAGGATCGGGCCCTGTATGATCTCCATGCGGCAGTAGTGGACAGAGGATCTGGTATTTCAGGATCATTGTACAAACATTGTGGTTTCCGTGTTTTGCTCAGTGGAATTTGATCCTCATCCGAGCGCATCTAAACCGCAGCTCCGAAAAGTAAGTGCACCCTACAGGATTACATATAATCTGGTATATACGGGGGGTTATTAGCTCTATATCAGTAATCTGCTGTATTACAGATAATCTGGTATATACGGGGGATAATTAGCCCTATATCAGTTATCTGCTACATTACAGATAATCTGGTATATACGGGGGATAATTAGCCCTATATCAGTTATCTGCTACATTACAGATAATCTGGTATATACGGGGGGTTATTGGCTCTATATCAGTAATCTGCTGTATTACATATAATCTGCTATATACGGGGGATTATTAGCTCTATATCAATAATCTGCTGTATTACAGATACTGGCATATACGGGGGATTATTAGCTCTATATCAGTAATCTGTATTAGGCTAAGTTCACACATCCTGTGTTTTCAATCCGTCAGGTCCGTCAGCAACGGATCAGTCATTTTCAAGATGTCAACTGATGCAACTGATGTGTTTTTCACAGGATTCCTTTCACAGGAATCCTGTGAAAAAACGGATCAGTTGCGTCCGTTACATCCGCTGTGCGTCCGTTTTTTGACGGATCAGTCATGATCCGTCTGTGTTTGGGACAGCCCAGTGGGCGTGCCAAGCATGCTGGGCATGCTCAGTAGAGCATGACGGAATCCTGCGCTGGATTCCGTTGTAAGACGGATTACGACGGAATCCAGCACCATAGACATGCATTACAAGCTTGACGGATGGCGACGGATTCCTGCGCGGCGCGTTAATTTTGACGGCCCGAAAAACGTTACATTCTGCGTTGCTCCCCGCTCGGCGGTCAGTCAAAAACGACGGACCGCGACGCAGCGGATGCAACGCAGGGTCATCAGTCGCAATCCGTCACTAATAGAAGTCTATGGGGAAATACAGGATTCCTGCAAAATATTTTGCAGGATTCCGTAATTCCTCAAGGCTACGGATTGTGACTGATGCAAAACACAGGATGTGTGAACTTAGCCTTACAGATAATCTGGTATATACGGGAATTATTAGCTCTATATCAGTAATCTGCTGTATTATATATAATCTAGTATATACGGGAATTATTAGCTCTATATCAGTAATCTGCTGAATTACATATAATCTGGTATATACGGGGATTATTAGCCCTATATCAGTAATCTGTATTACAGATAATCTGGTATATACGGGGGATTATTAGCTCTATATCCGTAATCTGCTGTATTACATATTATCTGGTATATACGGGGGATTATTAGCTCTATATCAGTAATCTGCTGTATTACTTATAATCTGGTAAAGGCAGGGGATTATTAGCCCTATATCAGTAATCTGTATTACATATAATCTGGTATATATGGGGGATTATTAGATCATGTAGGTGATTGTGGGGTGATGGAGGTGATTTTGGGTGGGGTGTGGGGTGATGAAGGTGAATGTGGGGGTTGTGGGGTGATGGAGGTGATTGTGGGGTGGGTGTTTGTGATGGTCATGGAGGTGATTGTGGGGGGTGTGGGGTTGATGGTGGTGAATATGGGGGGTGTGGAGTGATGGAGGTGATTGTGGGGGGTTTGGGGTTAATGGTGATTGTGGGGTTGTTGGAGGTGATTGTGGGTGGTGTGCGGTGATGGAGGTGATTGGGGGGGTGTGGGGTGATGGAGGTGATTGGGAGGGTGTGCGGTGATGGAGGTGATTATGGGTGGTGTGCGGTGATGAAGGTGATTGGGGGGTGTTGGGTGCTGGAGGTGATTGTTGGGGCTGTGGGGTGATGGAGGTGATTGTGGGGGTGATGAAGGTGATTGTGGGGGTGAGGAGGTGATTGTGAAGGTTGGTTGATGGAGGTGATTTTAGGGGGGTGTTGGGTGAGGGGGGTGTGGGGTGAAGGAGGTTATTGTGGACGGGGGTTGATGGAACTTATGGGGGGGTGGGAGGATGGAGGTGATTGTGGGGGTGTGTGGGGTGATTGAGGTGATTGAGGTGATTGGGGGGGTTGATGGTGGTGATAGTGGGGGTGTGTGCGCTGATGGAGGTGATTGGGGAGGTTGGTTGATGGGGTGATTGTAGGGGAGTGTTGGATGATGGGGGTGTGAGGTGATGGAGGTTATTGTGGGGGTGATTGAGCTGATTGTGGGGGTGATTGAGCTGATTGTGGGGGTGATTGAGCTGATTGTGGGGGTGATTGAGCTGATTGTGGGGGTGATTGAGCTGATTGTGGGGGTGATTGAGCTGATTGTGGGGGTGATTGAGCTGATTGTGGGGGTGATTGAGCTGATTGTGGGGGTGATTGAGCTGATTGTGGGGGTGATTGAGCTGATTGTGGGGGTGATTGAGCTGATTGTGGGGGTGATTGAGCTGATTGTGGGGGTGATTGAGCTGATTGTGGGGGTGATTGAGCTGATTGTGGGGGTGATTGAGCTGATTGTGGGGGTGATGGAGGTGATTGTGGGGGTGATGGAGGTGATTGTTGTGATGGAGGTGACTGTGCGGTGATA
This sequence comes from Anomaloglossus baeobatrachus, assembly GCF_048569485.1. Classification (NCBI taxonomy): domain Eukaryota; kingdom Metazoa; phylum Chordata; class Amphibia; order Anura; family Aromobatidae; genus Anomaloglossus; species Anomaloglossus baeobatrachus. The sequence continues at coordinate 598,028,779 of NC_134357.1, read as the reverse complement.
GAGGTGATTGTGGGAAGTGTGGGGTGATGGAGGTTATTATGGAGGGTGTGGGAAGATGGAGGTGATTGTGTGGGGTGATGGAGGTGATTGGGGGGGGTGTGGGGTGATTTGAGGTGATTGTGCAGGGTGTGGGGTGATGGAGGTGATTGTGGGGGGTGTTGGGTGATGGAGGTAATTGTAGGGGGAGTGCGGTGATGGAGGTAATTGTGCGGTAATGGAGGTGATAGGAGTTGGGGGGGTCATGGAGGTGATTGTGGGAGGTGTGGGGTGATGGAGGTGATTGTGGGGGTGAGGAGGTGATTGTGGAGGTTGGTTGATGGAGGTGATTGTAGGGGGGTGTGGGGGGATGGAGGTGATTGTAAGGGGGTGATGGGGGTGTGGGGTGATGGAGGTTATTGTGGGGGGGGGTTGATGGAGGTTATTGTGGGGGGTGTATGGTGATTGAGGTGATTGTGTGGGGGGATGGAGGTGATTGGGGAGCTGGGGTTGATGGTGGTGATTGTAGGGGGGTGTGGGGGGATGGAGTTGATTGTAGAGGAGTGATGGGGGTGTGGGAGGATGGAGGTGATTGTGGGGGTGATGGAGGTGATTGTGGGGGGTTGTGGGGTGATGGAAGTTATTAGGGAGGGTGTGGGAGGATGGAGGTGATTGTGGGGTGATGGAGGTGATTGTGTGGGGGGATGGAGGTGATTGGGGAGGTGGGGTTGATGGTGATAGTGGGGGGGTGTGCGGTGATGGAGGTGATTGGGGAGGTTGGTTGGAGGTGATTGTAGGGGTGTGTGGGGGGATGGAGGTGATTATGGGGGTGATGGAGGTGATTATGGGGGTGATGGAGGTGATTATGGGGGTGATGGAGGTGATTATGGGGGTGATGGAGGTGATTGGGGGGGTGATGCAGGTGATTGTGGGGGGTTGTGGGGTGATGGAGGTTATTATGGAGGGTGTGGGAGGATGGAGGTGATTGTGGGGGGTGGAGGGTGATGGAGGTGATTGTGGGGGGTGTGGGGTGATGGAGGTGATTGGGGGGAGTAGGGTGATGGAGGTGATTGTGGGGGGTGATGGAGGTTATTATGGAGGGTGTGGGGTGATGGAGGTGATTATGGGGGTGATGGAGGTGATTATGGAGGTGATTGTGGGGGGATTGTGGGGGGTGATGGAGGTGATTGTTGGGGGTGATGGGAGGTGATTGTGGGGGGTGTGGGGTGATGGAGGTGATTGGGGGGAGTAGGGTGATGGAGGTGATTGTGGGGGGTGATGGAGGTTATTATGGAGGGTGTGGGGTGATGGAGGTGATTATGGGGGTGATGGAGGTGATTATGGAGGTGATTGTGGGGGGATTGTGGGGGGTGGTGGAGGTGATTGTTGGGGGTGATGGAGGTGATTGTGGGGGGATTGTGGGGGGTGATGGAGGTGATTGGGGGGAGTAGGGTGATGGAGGTGATTGTAGGGGGTGATGGAGGTTATTATGGAGGGTGTGGGAGGATGGAGGTGATTGTGGGGATGATGGAGGTGATTGTGGGGATGATGGAGGTGATTGGGGGGGTGATGCAGGCGATTGTGGGGGGTTGTGGGGTGATGGAGGTTATTATGGAGGGTGTGGGAGGATGGAGGTGATTGTGGAGGGTGATGGAGGTGATTGTGGGGGGTGTGGGGTGATGGAGGTGATTGGGGGGAGTAGGGTGATGGAGGTGATTGTGGGGGGTGATGGAGGTGATTGTGGGGGGTGATGGAGGTTATTATGGAGGGTGTGGGGTGATGGAGGTGATTGTGGGGGTGATGGAGGTGATTGTGGGGGTGATGGAGGTGATTGTGGGGGTGATGGAGGTGATTGTGGGGGTGATGGAGGTGATTATGGAGGTGATTGTGGGGGGGTTGTGGGGTGATGGAGGTGATTGGGGGGAGTAGGGTGATGGAGGTGATTGTGGGGGGTGATGGAGGTTATTATGGAGGGTGTGGGAGGATGGAGGTGATTGGGGGGGTGATGCAGGTGATGGAGGTGATTGGGGGGTGATGGAGGTTGTTATGGAGGGTGTGGGATGATGGAGGTGATTGTGGGGATGATGGAGGTGATTGTGGGGGTGATGCAGGCGATTGTGGGGGGTTGTGGGGTGATGGAGGTTATTATGGAGGGTGTGGGAGGATGGAGGTGATTGTGGAGGGTGATGGAGGTGATTGTGGGGGGTGTGGGGTGATGGAGGTGATTGTGGGGGGTGATGGAGGTTATTATGGAGGGTGTGGGGTGATGGAGGTGATTGTGGGGTGATGGAGGTGATTGTGGGGTGATGGAGGTGATTGTGGGGGGTGTGGGAGGATGGAGGTGATTGTGGGAGGTGAGGGGTGATTGAGGTGATTGTGGGGGGTTGTGGGGTGATGGAGGTTATTATGGAGGGTGATGCAGGTGATTGTGGGGGGTTGTGGGGTGATGGAGGTTATTATGGAGGGTGTGGGAGGATGGAGGTGATTGTGGGGGGTGTGGGGTGATGTAGGTGATTTCGGGGAGTAGGGTGATGGAGGTGATTGTGGGGGGTGATGGAGGTTATTATGGAGGGTGTGGGGTGATGGAGGTGATTGTGGGGGTGATGGAGGTGATTATGGGGGTGATGGAGGTGATTGTGGAGGGTGATGGAGGTGATTGTGGGGGGGTTGTGGGGTGATGGAGGTGATTGTGGGGGGTGATGGAGGTGATTGGGGGGGGTGATGGAGGTGATTGGGGGGGGTGATGGAGGTGATTGTGGGGGGTGTGGGGTGATGGAGGTGATTGGGGGGAGTAGGGTGATGGAGGTGATTGTGGGGGGTGATGGAGGTTATTATGGAGGGTGTGGGAGGATGGAGGTGATTGTGGGGATGATGGAGGTGATTGTGGGGTGATGGAGGTGATTGTGGGGGGTGTGGGAGGATGGAGGTGATTGTGGGAGGTGAGGGGTGATGGAGTTGACTGTGGGGGGTGTGAGGTTGATGGTGGTGATAGTGGGGGGGTGCGGTGATGGAGGTGATGCTTTGGGGGTGTTGGTGTAATCAGCAATTATCATGTGATGTGTTTCGCAGCAGTATGGAGATTTGGTCGCTGGAGGCGGGGCTTGCCTGTGTGTTTACGCTTGGCCTCGCGGTTCGTTGGTTTTGGGTGTGGTGGAGCCAGCGGCAGCAGGAGCACGAGGAGCTGCTGCAGGACGTTGCGCTGCTGATGTTGGAGAACGCGGAGCTGGAGGAAGACACCACACACCTCATTGTGGAGAACTACAAGATGCAACAAAACATGGCGGCCATGAGGTGAGAGATCACCCCTTCGGGAATAGCGGCTGGAGTGTACCACGACCAGCATAAATGAGTGCACCCCTGTATACACAGTGCTTAGGAGAAATTACTACACATCTGTATACACCGTGCTCAGCATAAATCAGTAAACTCCCTGTATACACAATGCTCAGGAGAAATGAGTACACCCTTTTTTTTTTCCTGTGTCTTTTAGAGTAATGGCTTCTTCCTGGCAGAGCGGCCTTTTAGTCCATGTTGATACAGGACTCGTCTCACCGTGGATAATGACACAATCTTACCAGCTTCCTCCAGCATCTTCACAAGGTCTTCTGCTTTTCCTGTGTCACTGTGGATAATGACAATCTTACCAGCTTCCGCCAGCATCTTCACAAGGTCTTTTGCTTTTGTTGTGTCACTGTGGATAATGACACAATCTTACCAGCTTCCTCCAGCATCTTCACAAGGTCTTTTGCTTTTGTTGTGTCACTGTGAATAATGGCACAATCTTACCAGCTTCCTCCAGCATCTTCACAAGGTCTTTTGCTTTTGTTGTGTCACTGTGTATAATGACACAATCTTACCAGCTTCCTCCAGCATCTTCACAAGGTCTTCTGCTTTTGTTCTTGGGTTGATCTGCACATGTCTGACCAAAGCACGTTCATCTCTGGTACACAGAACCATGCTTCACAAAGAAGCCGTGAGTTTCAGGTGTGCAGATGTGTCTGTATAGAGAGCGGAGGGAAAACCTGCAGATGTGTCTGTATAGAGTGGAGGGGAAAACCTGCAGATGTGTCTGTATAGAGTGGAGGGGAAAACCTGCAGATGTGTTTGTATAGAGAGTGGAGGGAAAAACCGGCTCATGTGCCCCCGACGCAGGCGGCTCATGTGCCCCCGACGCAGGCGGCTCATGTGCCCCCGACGCAGGCGGCTCATGTGCCCCCGACGCAGGCGGCTCATGTGCCCCCGACGCAGGCGGCTCATGTGCCCCCGACGCAGGCGGCTCATGTGCCCCCGACGCAGGCGGCTCATGTGCCCCCGACGCAGGCGGCTCATGTGCCCCCCCCCTCCTGACACCCACGGCTCATGTGCCCCCCCCTCCTGACACCCACGGCTCATGTGCCCCCCCCCTCCTGACACCCACGGCTCATGTGCCCCCCCCCTCCTGACACCCACGGCTCATGTGCCCCCCCCCCCCTCCTGACACCCACGGCTCATGTGGCCCCCCTCTCCTGACACCCACGGCTTATGTACCCACTTAAGGACTTTGGCACCACTAGGTCTCACTGGAGGCATCAGGCAGTCTTCTTTGTCCTCCTGACCTTTGTGTCGCCAGATGTCTTGGTCTCCTCCCTCCAGAGTACAGAGTTCTAGTATCTTCACATTTTTCGGCTTAGGCTCTGGCACATTGTAGGTGTCTTTTTTGTGCCGGGGCTTTAGCAGCGACTCCCCCCGTGAACCCCCCAGACATGCCGCTTCTCTGTAGTGTGCGCTGGATGTGTCGCAGGAGACACTTCCTCTACTTCGGCTTTCTTCTCTTTGGAGAACTGCAGATAACTTGCTGTGAATTTTCTCCTTTCTCACCAGCTGTTTTGGTGGTGATTTCCGTGGTCATCCAGACGTCTCTCCGAGATGCTGCGACTCCATCCTTCTTACATTTTCTATCAGTTTTACTCCAGGATATGACTGATTAGTGAAGCTTTGTGACCTTCTTGTAGCCTCCAGCCTTCTTGTATATAGAGATCATTTTCTTCCTCTTGTGACATTTCTCTTCCATGTGGTGCCATTGCTGACAGCATGAAAGGGGAGGAGTTTTCTGTTAGGCATCGCTCGCTTATAGTCACCCGTTGGTTGGACACCACTGTAAAGAAGAATTAGTCTTATCTGTGGTTGGATTCTTGGTAATTAGGATTTTGGAGTCTAAATTTTTACCTTTGCTCCTATGACTTTCATTGAAGGGTACTCGTTTTTGCAACATGTTCTTGTTTTTATAGTCTTGAATGGGACTAGTGGGTGGGAGAACAATGGCTTAATTGAAGACCCTGAGACACTAGCAAAAGTAATGGAATGATTGCTTTACTTTAATTACCAATCCCATGCCTGGCCTTCTGTGTATGTGGGTGACAGAACTACATGAACATTTCAACTTCATTGGGAACGTCTAGGCCCCAAGCAGATACCAGCTCATCTCAGATTTCTCGGTGGACATCCACCACTTCTCCGTACAGACTTAACCTCTTCATTATGTCCATACAAGAAAGTGACACAAGTCAAAACCGTCACTGCTTCACCAGCAAAGCGTGGAACCACAATAGCTGAAGGCCTTCCGAACAAAACTGATGTACAGTCATATGAAAAAGTTTGTGCACCCCTATTAATATTACCCTTTTTTCTTTATAACAATTTGGGTTTTTGCTATTTCAGGTTCATATATCTAATAACTGATGGACTGAGGAATATTTCTGGATTGAAATGAGGTTTATTGTACTAACAGAAAATGTGCAATCTGCATTTAAACTAAATTTGACCGGTGCAAAAGTATGGGCACCTCCACATAAAAGTGACATTAATATTTTGTAGACCCTCCTTTTGCAGAAATCACAGCCTCTAGTGGCTTCCTGTAGCTTTTAATGAGTTCCTGGATCCTGGATGAAGGTAGATTTGACCATTCCTGTTTACAAAACAATTCCAGGTCAGGTAAGTTTGATGGTCGCCGAGCATGGACAGCTGCTTCACATCATTCCACAGATTTTCAATGATATTCAGGTCTGGGGACTGGGATGGCCATTCCAGAACATTGTAATTGTTCCTCTGCATGAATGCCTGAGTAGATTTGGAGCGGTGTTTTGGAGCATTGTCTTGCTGAAATATCCATCCCCTGCGTAACTTCAACTTCGTCACTGATTCTTGCACATTATTGTCAAGAATCTGCTGATACTGAGTTGAATCCATGCGACCCCCAACTTTAACAAGATTCCCGGTGCCGGCATTGGCCACACAGCCCCAAAGCATGATGGAACCTCCACCAAATTTTACTGTGGGTAGAAAGTGCTTTTCTTGGAATGCTGTGGTTTTTTTGCCTCCATGTATAACGCCTTTTTGTGTGACCAAACAACTCAATCTTTGTTTCATCAGTCCACAGGACCTTCTTCCAAAATGTAACTGGCTTGTCCAAATGTGCTTTTGCATACCTCAGGCGACTCTGTTTGTGGCGTGCTTGCAGAAACGGCTTCTTTCGCATCACTCTCCCATACAGCTTCTTGTGCAACGTGCGCTGTATTGGTGACCGATGCACATTGACACCATCTGCAGCAAGATGATGCTGCAGGTCTTTGGAGGTGGTCTGTGGATTGTCCTTGACTGTTCTCACCATTCTTCTCTGCCTTTCTGATATTTTTCTTGGCCTGCCACTTCTGGGCTTAACAAGAACTGTACCTGTGTTCTTCCATTTCCTTACCATGTTCCTCACAGTGGAAACTGACAGGTTAAATCTCTGAGACAACTTTTTGTACCTTCCCCGGAACAACTATGCTGAATAATCTTTGTTTTCAGATCATTTGAGAGTTGTTTTGAGGAGCCCATGATGCCACTCTTCATAGGAGATTCAAATAGGAGAACAACTTGCAAGTGGCCATCTTAAATACCTTTTCTCATGATTGGATACACCTGCCTATGAAGTTCAAAGCTCAATGAGGTGACAAAACCAATTTAGTGCTTTAGTAAGTCAGTAAAAAGTAGTTAGGAGTGTTCAAATCAAGAAATTGATAAGGGTGCCCATACTTATGCACCAGTCAAATTTATTTTAAATGCGGATTGCACATTTTCTGTTAGTACAATAAACCTCATTTCAATCCAGAAATATTCCTCAGTCCATCAGTTATTAGATATATGAAGCTGAAATAGCAAAAACCCAAATTGTTATAAAGAAAAGAGGTTAACATTAATAGGGGTGCACAAACTTTTTCATATGACTGTATAAGACTGAGGAGCATTAGGAATGTATCGGAGAGATGTCAAATGCCTGAAAATCCATCTCCACAAGGACTACTGCGTACCACATCTGCCCTGGGACGACAAGTATCACTGTCCCTCCAGAGAAGACGGGCCACATTCCTACAAGTACTGCAGTCTCACTTGAAAAGGAACCATAACGTTTTCCCCAAGGCCATGCCGGTCTACCTAGAAATACTGAAAGGAGGAGGTCAGTCATGATACAGGGAGGAGAGATGGATTGAAAAGTCTCCAGGAGATCACACCTGCCATCCCCAGAGTCCAGAGGTGAGGATGATGGCACCAGCCTCTACCTTCACACCACCACTGCTGCTATCATCCACCCTCCTACATTCCCCTCATTCACACGTCTACTCAAACTCCTATCATCCACCCCACTACCGCTTTAGTAAGTACTGAAAGATTTGGACACATGAGCCACCACGACGCTGGGAGGTTCAGTCCCCGGAACGAAGGCACCAGTCACCATATGTCTATTTTACAGGCAGAGGAACCTGTCTGACATCAGTGAGGAGAACAACCAGCTGTTCCACGATGTCGCTCTGCTGACATTGGAAAACCGACAGATCCAGGAAACCAACCAACACCTGACGGAGGAGAACCACAACCTGCTGCAGACTATCGCACAGCTCAGGTATGTCATATGCGAGGGTGATAACATGCAGAGCATTGCACCACTGTTGGCCAGTATAATATGATGATGGTATAATCTTGTTGCAGTGAGCAGCAGACCCCCGCATGCCATGAGGATGTGCTGCAGATGAGGAGTCGAGTGTCCAATCTTAAGAATAAGAACCAGGCACTGAAATATAAGTACGACACCCTGACATTGCAGAAGGCACATCATGTCTGCAGCCAGGTCCAACCACAATCTGACAGCCAATGCCTTCTATCATAGCTCCACCCCTGAGGAGTACCATCACCCTGTGCAGTGTCCTCGCCTCATCCATGCGCACCCTTCTCACCCTGCCCCTGAGCAGCATCCCCACCCCACACTTGAGCAGTGACTGCACTATGTATCTGAGTAACATAATCACCCATGAGCAGCATCCTGACCCGCATTCTCACCCGGCCCGTGATCCGCATTCTCACCCGGCCCGTGATCCGCATTCTCACCCGGCCCGTGATCCGCATTCTCACCCGGCCCGTGATCCGCATTCTCACCCGGCCCGTGATCCGCATTCTCACCCGGCCCGTGATCCGCATTCTCACCCCACACCTGAGCAGTGACTGCACTATTTATCTAAGTAACATAGTCATCCATGAGCAGCATCCTCTCCCCACCCATGAGCAGCATCCTGATCCCGCCCATGATCAGCATCCTGATCTTGTCCATGATCCGCATTCTCCCCTAGCACGAGATCCGCATTCTCACCTAGCCCGAGATCCGCATTCTCACCTAGCCCGAGATCCGCATTCTCACCCGGCCCGAGATCCGCATTCTCACCCGGCCCGTGATCCGCATTCTCACCCGGCCCGTGATCTGCATTCTCACCCGGCCCGTGATCTGCATTCTCACCCGGCCCGTGATCTGCATTCTCACCCGGCCCGTGATCTGCATTCTCACCCGGCCCGTGATCTGCATTCTCACCCGGCCCGTGATCTGCATTCTCACCCGGCCCGTGATCTGCATTCTCACCCGGCCCGTGATCTGCATTCTCACCCGGCCCGTGATCCACATTCTCACCCGGCCCGTGATCCACATTCTCACCTAGCCCGTGATCCGCATTCTCACTCGGCCCTTGATCCGCATTCACTCGGACCGTGATCCGCATTCTCACCCGGCCCGTGATCCGCATTTTCACCCCACACTTGAGCAGTGACTGCACTATGTATCTGAGTAACATAATCACCCATGATCAGTATCCTGACCCGCATTCTCACCCGGCCCGTGATCCGCATTCTCACCCGGCCCGTGATCCGCATTCTCACCCCACACTTGAGCAGTGACTGCACTATGTTTCTGAGTAACGTAATCACCCATGATCAGCATCCTGACCCGCATACTCACCCGGCCCGTGATCCGCATTCTCACCCGGCCCGTGATCCGCATTCTCACCCGGCCCGTGATCCGCATTCTCACCCGGCCCGTGATCCGCATTCTCACCCGGCCCGTGATCCGCATTCTCACCCGGCCCGTGATCTGCATTCTCACCCGGCCCGTGATCTGCATTCTCACCCGGCCCGTGATCTGCATTCTCACCCGGCCCGTGATCTGCATTCTCACCCGGCCCGTGATCTGCATTCTCACCCGGCCCGTGATCCACATTCTCACCCGGCCCGTGATCCGCATTCTCACTCGGCCCTTGATCCGCATTCACTCGGACCGTGATCCGCATTCTCACCCGGCCCGTGATCCGCATTTTCACCCCACACTTGAGCAGTGACTGCACTATGTATCTGAGTAACATAATCACCCATGATCAGTATCCTGACCCGCATTCTCACCCGGCCCGTGATCCGCATTCTCACCCGGCCCGTGATCCGCATTCTCACCCCACACTTGAGCAGTGACTGCACTATGTATCTGAGTAACATAATCACCCATGATCAGCATCCTGACCCGCATACTCACCCGGCCCGTGATCCGCATTCTCACCCGGCCCGTGATCCGCATTCTCACCCGGCCCGTGATCCGCATTCTCACCCGGCCCGTGATCCGCATTCTCACCCGGCCCGTGATCCGCATACTCACCCGGCCCGTGATCCGCATACTCACCCGGCCCGTGATCCGCATACTCACCCGGCCCGTGATCCGCATTCTCACCCGGCCCGTGATCCGCATTCTCACCCGGCCCGTGATCCGCATTCTCACCCCACACTTGAGCAGTGACTGCACTATTTATCTAAGTAACATAGTCATCCCTGAGCAGCATCCTCTCCCCACCCATGAGCAGCATCCTGATCCCGCCCATGATCAGCATCCTGATCTTGTCCATGATCCGCATTCTCCCCTAGCACGAGATCCGCATTCTCACCTAGCCCGAGATCCGCTTTCTCCCCTAGCCCGAGATCCGCTTTCTCCCCTAGCCCGAGATCCGCTTTCTCCCCTAGCCCGAGATCCGCTTTCTCCCCTAGCCCGAGATCCGCTTTCTCCCCTAGCCCGAGATCCGCTTTCTCCCCTAGCCCGAGATCCGCTTTCTCCCCTAGCCCGAGATCCGCTTTCTCCCCTAGCCCGAGATCCGCTTTCTCCCCTAGCCCGAGATCCGCTTTCTCCCCTAGCCCGAGATCCGCTTTCTCCCCTAGCCCGAGATCCGCTTTCTCCCCTAGCCCGAGATCCGCTTTCTCCCCTAGCCCGAGATCCGCTTTCTCCCCTAGCCCGAGATCCGCTTTCTCCCCTAGCCCGAGATCCGCTTTCTCCCCTAGCCCGAGATCCGCTTTCTCCCCTAGCTTGAGATCCGCTTTCTCCCCTAGCCCGAGATCCGCTTTCTCCCCTAGCCCGAGATCCGCTTTCTCCCCTAGCCCGAGATCCGCTTTCTCCCCTAGCCCGAGATCCGCTTTCTCCCCTAGCCCGAGATCCGCTTTCTCCCCTAGCCTGTGATCTGCATTCTCACCTAGCCTGTGATCCGCATTCTCACTCGGCCCGTGATCCGCATTCACTCGGACCGTGATCCGCATTCTCACCCGGCCCGTGATCCGTAATCTCACCCTGCTCTTGGTCACCCAACACCTAAACAGAGTCCTCAGCCCACCCCTAAACAGGTTCCTCACACCACCCCAAATTCATGTCAACAGATCCTGATCCCCTCAGCCCAACACTGAGCAGCGTCCTCTCCTCACCCTTAAGCAAGGTTCTCAGTCTCCCAAGCAATGTCCTCACACCAACCTTGAGAGATGTCTTCACTCCACCCCACAGAAGCATTCTCACTCTACTCAAGCCATGTCCAGACCCCACCGATGAGAAACATTGTAATGCTCCACGATCTTGTCTCTGATGGCCTTGGAATGCTCCTTTGTCTTTCCCATGTTGACCAAGTATGAGTGCTGTTCACAAGTTTGGGGAGGGTCTTAATTAGTCAGAAAAGGCTGGAAAAAGAGATAATTAATCCAAACATGTGAAGCTCATTGTTCTTTGTGCCTGAAATACTTCTTAATACTTTAGGGGAACCAAACAGAATTCTGGTGGTTTGAGGGGTTGAATAATAAATGACCCTCTGAATAAACTTTTCACAATTTAAAAAAAAAAATAAAAAAAATAACATTCTTTTTTGCTGCATTTCACACTTCCAGGCTGATCTACAGTCCAAATGTCACAATGCCAAGTTATTCCGAATGTGTAAACCTGCAGGGGGTTGAAGACTACTTGTAGGCACTATATATATATATATTAAATGTATTTTGTATGTAACACCCTTCTCATGTACAGCACCATGGAATCAATGGTGCTCTATAAATAAATAATAATAATATATATATTAAATATATATATATATATTAAATATATATATACAGTTAGGTCCATAAATCTTTGGCCAGTGACACAATTTTCGCGAGTTGGGCTCTGCATGCCACCACATTGGATTTGAAATGAAACCTCTACAACAGAATTCAAGTGCAGATTGTAACGTTTCATTTGAAGTTTTGAACAAAAATATCTGATAGAAATTGTAGGAATTGTCACATTTCTTTACAAACACTCCACATTTTAGGAGGTCAAAAGTAATTGGACAAATAAACCAAACCCAAACAAAATATTTTTATTTTCAATATTTTGTTGCGAATCCTTTGGAGGCAATCACTGCCTTAAGTCTGGAACCCATGGACATCACCAAACGCTGGGTTTCCTCCTTCTTAATGCTTTGCCAGGCTTTTACAGCCGCAGCCTTCAGGCCTTGCTTGTTTGTGGGTCTTTCCGTCTTAAGTCTGGATTTGAGCAAGTGAAATGCATGCTCAATTGGGTTAAGATCTGGTGATTGACTTGGCCATTGCAGAATGTTCCACTTTTTTGCACTCATGAACTCCTGGGTAGCTTTGGCTGTATGCTTGGGGTCATTGTCCATCTGTACTATGAATCGCCGTCCGATCAACTTTGCGGCATTTGGCTGAATCTGGGCTGAAAGTATATCCCGGTTGTGAAGATGTAATTTACCCTCTAACTGTATATGCTGTGATACTATGTCATATGTATATTTCCCTGTCATTTATTTTGTATAATTGTCATGATGTATTTTACCTTCTCACTGTATTTGCTGTAATATACCTTCCCCCCATCTCCTGTGTCTCTGGGCCCATAATGCAATTATCTCTTGTCCACACAGCCAGGGGAACTTCTCATTGTTTCGTAAGCAGTGGATAACTCCAACTACACAAACCTGTAGACATCTCGGAGCCAACCTTCTAGAATCTTCTAGTGGGCCCAACCATTGCATAGACCCCTACCCTTGAGGGGCGGGCCCACGAGCTCAGACAATTCACTCCTGTTTCTAAATGCAGTTAGTTGGAGCTCGGCTGGAGTAGGACTAGGATCCATAGCTGAGGCTGGATCCTGGGGTCTGTGTGTGTGGACTGTTACAGACTGGAGATCCGCGGCCCGTGGGATTGTGTGGAACCCTTTGGACTACTGTAAGGACGATTGCTTTGTTATCCGGTCCGAGGATTGTCGGGAAGGGCCCCCGAATCTGTTTTACGTGGACTTATCGTGCGCTGTTCCAGTGTTCTTGTGAATAAACCTGTTGGATCGTCCCTCGGCCTCGTCCATCCTTTGCTCTGTTGTACACCCCCGTCACACCGGTACACTTCAGAATTCATCCGACTACTCTTGTCTGCTGTTATGTCATCAATAAACACAAGTGACCCAGTGCCATTGAAAGCCATGCATGCCCATGCCATCACGTTGCCTCCACCATGTTTTACAGAGGGTGTGGTGTGCCTTGGATCGTGTGCCGTTCCCTTTCTTCTCCAAACTTTTTTCTTCCCATCATTCTGGTACAGGTTGATCTTTGTCTCATCTGTCCATAGAATACTTTTCCAGAACTGAGCTGGCTTCATGAGGTGTTTTTCAGCAAATGTAACTCTGGCCTGTCTATTTTTGGAATTGATGAATGGTTTGCATCTAGATGTGAACCCTTTGTATTTACTTTCATGGAGTCTTCTCTTTACTGGTGACTTAGAGACAGATACACCTACTTCACTGAGAGTGTTCTGGACTTCAGTTGATGTTGTGAACGGGTTCTTCTTCACCAAAGAAAGTATGCGGCGATCATCCACCACTGTTGTCATCCGTGGACGCCCAGGCCTTTTTGAGTTCCCAAGCTCACCAGTCAATTCCTTTTTCCTCAGAATGTACCCGACTGTGGATTTTGCTACTCCAAGCATGTCTGCTATCTCTCTGATGGATTTTTTCTTTTTTTTCAGCCTCAGGATGTTCTGCTTCACCTCAATTGAGAGTTCCTTAGACCGCATGTTGTCTGGTCACAGCAACAGCTTCCAAATGCAAAACCACACACCTGTAAGCAACCCCAGACCTTTTAACTACTTCATTGATTACAGGTTAATGAGGGAGACGCTTTCAGAGTTAATTGCAGCCCTTAGAGTCCCTTGTCCAATTACTTTTGGTCCCTTGAAAAAGAGGAGGCTATGCATTACAGAGCTATGATTCCTAAACCCTTTCTCCGATTTGGATGTGAAAACTCTCATATTGCAGCTGGGAGTGTGCACTTTCAGCCCATATTATATATAGAATTGTATTTCTGAACATGTTTTTGTAAACAGCTAAAATAACAAAACTTGTGTCACTGTCCAAATATTTCTGGACCTAACTGTATGGATGTATATATATATGTATATATATATGTATGTAAATATATATATATATATATATATATATATATATATATATATATATTATGGTTTTTCCCTTCAAAACACATCTCTGTTGGATCTATTTAATTCTTTTACAAATGGATAAAATACCTTCTATTCTCTTTGGGGTATAGTCCTTTACGATTTTTGGATTGGCTAACACAGTTCAAAGATATATATTTACCGCCCGCTATTCTGTCAGATATAATGCTGCCTGCCTTTACAATACTGATTATTTTATATGGGCAGTTACATCTTTCTATTTTCTATTTGCCAATGCTTCAAGGTTTTCACTTATTTACATCTTACTTGCATTCATTGGATGTCTGATTAAGCAAATAAACTATTTTAGTTGTTAAAACAAGTTTGTGGGGGTGGGATTTCCACTTTGGAAGAAAGAACTATTGACGGGATCTGCCTAAGCTGGGTGGATGCTGGGAGTGTCTGCATTACTATGCAGTTATGTGCTTTGCTATTTGCTACTATTCTAGGAATGCCTACATTTATGTATGATTCCTATGCAGCATACAACAAAGGATCCACCAATCAGGGATCCAAAATCACAAAGAGAGTTTGAATTTATACACTTTCAATAGTCTCACCAAGCTGAAAGAATCCCAAAAATCTCTGATTATAAAAAAGTGCACTAACATAGTAAACCCAGCATAATTACTTGCTCATTAACACTCAGTCAGGGTTTTTTTTCCTTCTGCAGCTGCCCAATAGCTGCCTAGACCCCACACTACAGATATGGTGGCAGTGGTGTCTGTCTCTGCTCCGGCGTCTCTTTGTTAGAATATTCAATAAGAGCATTTTATAATGTGAAATTCAGTTTTGATCAGTCCACAATCTCCATCATAGATTCTGTACGATACACACTATACACATCCACTGGTCCATTTATCATTACATTCACACAACATGTACTTTCTTCACATTGTTTCAGTATCCTTTTTGCTAAGGAACAGCAGACCGAACTCTCGTCAATTTGTAACTCCCTGTACAGATCACTCATCTTCTGTCTATTTCAACATGATAAAATGAGTGGAGACTCCTGCCTTTCACTATGGCCCTTCTCTTTGTTTTTTCACATGACTGACCATTTGGTCAATGAAATCCATCAAATTTCACATCTAAAATGTGGAACCATATGGGCTTCCATTCTGCTACAGCACGTAGCTTTCGTCATTCATCAACATCAATACAATCCACCAATGTTATAATCCAACCCCACAGACCAATGACCAGTAGAATGCTAAATCCACACTTACACACTTATCACATCACATGCACACAGTTCACAAAGGCATAGGTAACTTTCTAAGTTCTTGGACCAGACTATTTAATGCAAAATAACCCACCCACATGAAAAATAGATCAAACTCTCTGGAAAGTAAGGCAAGTGTAAGAATTAAAGCTTCTTACCTTATGCTGCAGCTATTAGCATTATTTCACCAGAGGATCGATTTTCACTCGAGATCCAGATGGTATAATGTCTGTCTGGGTCCCTGTTTATGACACCATGTTTGTGAGCGAAATACACTCCTATGCCATTGGAACTCCAAATTATAATAATTTTTATTTCTATAGCGTCAACATAATACGCAGCGCTTTACAATTCAGAGGGGACATGTACATACAATATAAGACAATACAAAAATAACAAAATTAAGATACCAAGAGGAGTGAGGGCCCTGCTCGTACGTTTACAGTCTATGAGGAAATAGGGAAGGCACAAAAGGTGAATGGGGGGAGAGCTTGTCATATATGGTCCAGCCATCGATTTAATAGGGGATTCAAAACCAGCTGCATGGACCGGTGGCCAGCCAGAATTTATGCAGGTGCAGAGTGTAAAAATGTACATGGAGTGGAAGAAACTAGAAGATACAAGGGACAAGCATTTTAAGTAAATTTTATGAAGTACAGAAAGGGACTAGATTAGATCAGGGCAGTGAGGTGATAGGCTAGTCTAAAGAAATGTGTTTTTAGGGCCCACTTGAAGGTGTGGATGTTGTGAATTAATCGAATTGTTCTTGGTAGTGTGTTCCAGAGCATAGGCGCAGCTCGTGAGAAATCTTGAAGACGGGAGTGGGAGGTTCGAATTGTTGAGGATGTCAGTCTTAGGTCATTAGCAAAGCGGAGGGCACGGATGGGGTGATAGACAGATGAGGGAGGAGATGTAGGACGGTGCAGAACCGTGGAGAGCTTTGTGAGTGAGAGTGATAAGTTTATGTTGGATTCTGTAGCGGATAGGCAACCAGTGCAATGACTGGCACAGAGCAGAGGCATCAGTGAAGCGGTTGGAGAGGAAAATGATCCTGGCTGCGGCATTCAGAATGAATTGGAGAGGGGAAGAGTTTATTAGTAACAGGGAGACCAATTAGTAAAGAATTACAATAACCCAGGCGAGAATGAATCAGAGCGACAGTAAAGTCCCCGTCACATGCAACGACGTATCTAAACGCTATATTGCCAGGGTCACGGATTCCGTGGCGCACATCCGGCATCGTTAGCGACGTCGTTGCATGTGACACAAACGAGCGACCGTTAATGATGGAAATTTCTCACCTAATTGTCCATCGTTGACACGTCGTTCCTTTTCAAAAAATCGTTGATTGTTGAGGACGCAGGTTGTTCGTCGTTCCCGAGGCAGCACACATTGCTATGTTGTGACACCCCGGAAACGACGAACTACAGCTTACCTGCGGCCGCCGGCAATGTGGAAGGAAGGAGGTGGGCGGGATGTTACGTCCCGATCATCTCCGCCCCTCCGCTTCTATTGGGCAGCCGCTTAGTGATGCCGCATGAACCGCCCCCTTAGAAAGGAGGCGGTTCACTGGCAACAGCGATGTTGCTAGGCAGGTAAGTCCGTGTGACGGCTCCTAACGATGTTGTGCACCACGGGCAGCGATTTGCCCGTGACGCACAACCGACGGGGGCGGGTGCTTTCACCAGCAACATCGCTAGAGATGTCGCTGCATGTAAAGCCCCCTTAACAGTTTTTGCAGAGTCAACGGTAAGAAAAGGTCGAATTCTTGAGAAGTTTTTGAGGTGGAAGTGACAAGAACGAGCGAGTGACCGAATGTTGGGAGTGAAGGAGAGATCGGAGTCACATATAACCCCAAGACAGCGGGCGTGCTGCTGGGGATAATGGTGGAGCCACACAAGACAGCGGGCGTGCTGCTGGGGGTAATGGTGGAGCCACACACAAGACAGCGGGCGTGCTGCTGGGGGTAATGGTGGAGCCACACACAGAAATGGTAATATGGGGTTTGGGGAGGTTACGAGAGGGAGGAAACAGGAGAAGTTCAGTTTTTGACAGGTTCAGGTTTAGATAGAGGGAGGACATGATGTTGGAGAAAGGACAGATAATTGGTAGTATTGTGTAACAGTGCAGGGGAGATGTCAGGAGAAGATGTGTGCAGTTGGGTGTCATCAGCATAGAGATGGTACTGGAAACCAAATCTGCTCATTGTTTGTCCAATAGGGGCTGTGTATAGAGAGAAAAGGAGGGGGCCGAGGACTGAACCCTGAGGAACCCCGACCGTAAGGGGAAGAGGAGAGGAAGAGGAGCTGGCAAAGTATACAGTGAATTAGCGGTAAGAGGAGAACCAGGAAAGAACGGTGTCCTTGAGCCCGATAGAGCGGAGCATAGTGAGGAGGAGCTGGTGAGTGGAGCATAGTGAGGAGGAGCTGGTGATCCACAGTATCGAATGCAGCAGTGATCCAGGAGGATCAGCAGGGAGTAGTGACCATTAGATTTAGCTGTTAGTAAATCATTAGAGACTTTAGTAAGAGCAGTTTCAGTAGAATGTTGTTAGGGCCAGGTGGACGGGCAGACCCAGGAGGTGGATCCACTGGCTGAACACCTCACCGAGGGCAAGGTGCCCGTTAGCCGGAGCACTACAGGTAGCAGGACAGTCCGTTCAGAGGAGTGTAGAAGTCCCTGGGACCACGGAGTCACTGAAGGTAGTCCGGGTGACGGAGCTCAGGTTCGGAGGCCGAGATGACGTCAGGCAGAATCCGGAACCAACGGAGCGAGGAGGTGGGTCACCACACGGATCCAGGGATCGGAGATGGTAGGGACTGATGAGATGGCGGACAGTCACCGTTCGTGGTTCAGGAATCGTCAGGACCAGTTGGCGAGGCAGGAACGACTTTACAAGAGAGATATGTGAGTACGAGGCAAAGCACAGGGAGACCTGACTCCTAGCTTAGGAAACACAAAGAACAGGCCCCGCCCACTTGGAAAGGAACCCCCTATATACCCTGCACCTGAATCTTCAATATACTGTTGGAGGACGCTGGCCCTTTAAGAGAGAGTCAATGACCGCGCGCGCGCCCTCATGCGCATGCGCGAGGTCCGGGTGCCAGAAGCCAGAGCAGGGAGCGGTGCACAGGAGGCAGGAGCGTTCAGCATCGCAGATGGGCGCCGGGACCGAGGATCGGGTTGCCTGGAGGACGCAGGTGAGTATGCATGGAGGCCGTGGAGCGGGGGACGCCTTGCAAAGGAGCCGGGGAGCGTGGCAGGGGAGCCGGGGAGCGTGGCAGGGGAGCCGGTGAGCATGGCAGGGGGGCCGGGAGGCATGGCAGGATAGCCGGTGAGCGTAACAAATGTAAGCAGTGGAAACCGGATTGTAGAGGGTCGAGGAGAGCGTTATCTGGCAGATAGCGGATTAGACGGGAGAAGACCAGACGTTCCAGGAGTTTGGAGATGAAGGGGAGATTAGAGACTGATCTGTAGTTAGCGGCACAGTTTTGGTCCCGGGATGGTTTTGTAAGTAATGGGTGTATGCTGTCGAGTGTGACGGAGGAGGGAAAGACACCAGAGGAGAGAGAGATTGAATATTGTAGTTAGGTGAGTGGGGACAGCCGGGGGGACAGATTTAGGGAGATGTGAGGGAATAGGGTAACTGGTGCTGTTAGTAGGGTGAGAAGATGCGAGGAGCCGGGTGACTTCTTCTTCTGTGACCAGATCAAAGAGTGAAAGTGAGCGAGATGAAGTGTAGGAGGACAGACAATGTGCGGTGTAGGAGGACAGACAATGTGCGGTGTAGGAGGACAGACAATGTGCGGTGTAGGAGGGCAGACAATGTGCGGTGTAGGAGGGCAGACAATGTGTGGTGTAGGAGGGCAGACAATGTGTGGTGTAGGAGGGCAGACAATGTGTGGTGTAGGAGGGCAGACAATGTGTGGTGTAGGAGGGCAGACAATGTGTGGTGTAGGAGGGCAGACAATGTGTGGTGTAGGAGGGCAGACAATGTGTGGTGTAGGAGGGCAGACAATGTGTGGTGTAGGAGGGCAGACAATGTGTGGTGTAGGAGGGCAGACAATGTGTGGTGTAGGAGGGCAGACAATGTGTGGTGTAGGAGGGCAGACAATGTGTGGTGTAGGAGGGCAGACAATGTGTGGTGTAGGAGGGCAGACAATGTGTGGTGTAGGAGGGCAGACAATGTGTGGTGTAGGAGGGCAGACAATGTGTGGTGTAGGAGGGCAGACAATGTGTGGTGTAGGAGGGCAGACAATGTGTGGTGTAGAGGGCAGACAATGTGCGGTGTAGAGGGCAGACAATGTGTGGTGTTATGAGGCTGGGATGAAATTTCCTGGCGTATACGGTCATTTTTTTCTTTACAATAATTGGCCAGGTCCTCTGCACTGAGGTTGGTGGTTGGGGCCAGAACTCTTGGTCCTAGGAGGGAATGTAAAGTACCAAAGAGTGGTTTAGGATTGTTGGCTAGAGAGGTAATGAGGGTGTTAAAGTTGCTTGCTTGCAGAGGTGAAGGGCAGCATTGTATGTTTTGAGCATAAACTTATAGTGGATGAAATCTTCGGCTAGATTGGATATTCTGCACAGACGTTCAGCGCACCTGGAGCACCGCTGGAGAAAGCGGGTTTGCAACGCGTGCCAGGGCGGCTGCCGTCTGTGCAGAGTGGCTCTGTGTGTAGCAGGAGCAGCTTCATCCAGGGCTGCCTCTGTCTGTGCAGAGTGGCTCTGTGTGTAGCAGGTGCAGCTTCATCCAGGGCTGCTGCCGTCTGTGCAGAGTGGCTCTGTGTGTAGCAGGTGCAGCTTCATCCAGGGCTGCTGCCGTCTGCGCCGAGTGGCTCTGTGTGTAGCAGGTGCAGCTTCATCCAGGGCTGCTGCCGTCTGTGCAGAGTGGCTCTGTGTGTAGCAGGTGCAGCTTCATCCAGGGCTGCTGCCGTCTGTGCAGAGTGGCTCTGTGTGTAGCAGGTGCAGCTTCATCCAGGGCTGCTGCCGTCTGTGCAGAATGGCTTTGTGTGTAGCAGGTGCAGCTTCATCCAGGGCTGCTGCCGTCTGTGCAGAGTGGCTCTGTGTGTAGCAGGTGCAGCTTCATCTAGGGCGCCCTGTAGGGTTTCATGTAATGTTTTAAAGCAGAGTCAGGACATGAGAGGGAGGATATTGGGGCCAGTGATGACTGCAACTTCTTCAGAAATTCCTGGTTGTTAATGGCGTGTATTTTCCTAAATGTCAGGTAAGTGGGGGCGTCCTGAGTGGGCTTACAGCTCTTGACCAAGAATGAGAGATGGTTGTGGTCAGAGAGTGGGAGGGGGGGTTAGTGAAATCATGCACTGAGCAGAGGCGGGAGAAGACCAGGTCCAGCGTATTCCCACCTTCATTTGTAGGAGAGATAGTTGTGAAAGGCCAAGAGAGGAGATTAGAGATAAAAGATGAGTGGCAGCTGAGGAGAGGGGATCATCAATAGGGATATTAAAGTCCCCCATGACAAGAGTGGGGAGGTCACAGGCTAGGAAATGTGGAAGCCAGGTGGCAAAATGATCCAAGAACTGGCTGGTTGGGCCTGGAGGGCGATACACAACTGCTACTTGCAGGGAGAAGGGTCTGTAAAGCCTGACAGTGTGGACCTCAAAAGAAGGGAAGATAAGTGAGGGAACAGGAGGGATGACCTGAAAAGTGCAGTTAGGGGAAAGCAGCAGACCAACATCTCCACCTGATCTGTTCTCAAGTCTAGGGGTGTGAGAAAATTGTAGGCCACCATGTGAGAGAGCAGCAGCTGCGGTGGTGTCTGACTGCTGAATCCAGGTCTCAGTAAGAGCCAGGAGGTTAAGGGAATAGGAAAGGAAGAAGTCATGTATGACGGAAAGTTTGTTACATGTTGAGCGTGAGTTTCAAAGGGCACAGTTAAAGCAGGCAGAAGGTATGCAAGGAATATTAATGAGATTTAGGGGGTTTCTGAGTATGCCAAGGAAGGAATTGAGCTTACTATTATAAGAAGGGCCAGGATTAGGTGCAATATCTCCTGCTAAAAGGAGAGGGAGAATAGAGAGTGAGCATGTGGTTAAGAGATTTATAAAAGTGTCTTTTACGCTGCATGGTGGGAGTGAATGGATCTGGATGGTTTATAATTTTGAAAAGAACATGAGAGCAGTACAGAGGAGAGGAGAGGAGAGAAGAGAAGGACTGATATAGATGGAGAATGTGATCTGTACATAGGAGAGGAGAGGAGAGAAGGACTGATATAGATGGAGAATGTGATCTGTACATAGGAGAGAAGGACTGATATAGATGGAGAATGTGATCTGTACATAGGAGAGAAGGACTGATATAGATGGAGAATGTGAGCTGTACATGGAGGAGGGGAGGAGAGAGGGACTGATATGGATGGAGAATGTGAGCTGTACATGGGGGAGGGGAGGAGAGAGGGACTGATATGGATGGAGAATGTGAGCTGTACATGGGGAGGGGAGGAGAGAGGGACTGATATGGATGGAGAATGTGAGCTGTACATGGGGAGGGGAGGAGAGAGGGACTGATATAGATGGAGAATGTGAGCTGTACATGGGGGAGGGGAGGAGAGAGGGACTGATATAGATGGAGAATGTGAGCTGTACATGGGGGAGGGGAGGAGAGAGGCACTGATATAGATGGAGAATGTGAGCTGTACATGGAGGAGGGGAGGAGAGAGGCACTGATATAGATGGAGAATGTGAGCTGTACATGGGGGAGGGGAGGAGAGAGGGACTGATATAGATGGAGAATGTGAGCTGTACATGGGGGAGGGGAGGAGAGAGGGACTGATATGGATGGAGAATGTGAGCTGTACATGGAGGAGGGGTGGAGAGAGGGACTGATATGGATGGAGAATGTGAGCTGTACATGGGGGAGGGGAGGAGAGAGGGACTGATATGGATGTAGAATGTGAGCTGTACATGGGGAGGGGAGGAGAGAGGGACTGATATGGATGGAGAATGTGAGCTGTACATGGAGGAGGGGAGGAGAGAGGGACTGATATAGATGGAGAATGTGAGCTGTACATGGAGGAGGGGAGGAGAGAGGGACTGATATGGATGGAGAATGTGATCTGTACATGGGGAGGGGAGGAGAGAGGGACTGATATAGATGGAGAAGGTGAGCTGTACATGGGGAGGGGAGGAGAGAGAGACTGATATGGATGGAGAATGTGAGCTGTACATGGGGGAGGGGAGGAGAGAGGGACTGATATGGATGGAGAATGTGAGCTGTACATGGGGAGGGGAGGAGAGAGGGACTGATATGGATGGAGAATGTGAGCTGTACATGGGGAGGGGAGGAGAGAGAGACTGATATGGATGGAGAATGTGAGCTGTACATGGGGGAGGGGAGGAGAGAGGGACTGATATGGATGGAGAATGTGAGCTGTACATGGGGAGGGGAGGAGAGAGGGACTGATATGGATGGAGAATGTGAGCTGTACATGGGGGAGGGGAGGAGAGAGGGACTGATATGGATGGAGAATGTGAGCTGTACATGGGGAGGGGAGGAGAGAGGGACTGATATGGATGGAGAATGTGAGCTGTACATGGGGGAGGGGGGAGAGAGGGACTGATATGGATGGAGAATGTGAGCTGTACATGGGGGAGGGGAGGAGAGAGGGACTGATATGGATGGAGAATGTGAGCTGTACATGGGGAGGGGAGGAGAGAGGGACTGATATGGATGGAGAATGTGAGCTGTACATGGGGGAGGGGGGAGAGAGGGACTGATATGGATGGAGAATGTGAGCTGTACATGGGGAGGGGAGGAGAGAGGGACTGATATAGATGGAGAATGTGATCTGTACATGGGGGAGGAGAGGAGAGAAGGACTGATATAGATGGAGAATGTGAGCTGTACATGGGGAGGGGAGGAGAGAGGGACTGATATAGATGGAGAATGTGAGCTGTACATGGGGGAGGGGAGGAGAGAGGGACTGATATAGATGGAGAATGTGAGCTGTACATGGGGAGGGGAGGAGAGAGGGACTGATATGGATGGAGAATGTGAGCTGTACATGGGGGAGGGGAGAAGAGAGGGACTGATATAGATGGAGAATGTGAGCTGTACATGGAGGAGGGGAGGAGAGAGGGACTGATATAGATGGAGAATGTGAGCTGTACATGGGGGGGAGGAGAGAGGGACTGATATGGATGGAGAATGTGAGCTGTACATGGAGGAGGGGAGGAGAGAGGGACTGATATGGATGGAGAATGTGAGCTGTACATGGAGGAGGGGAGGAGAGAGGGACTGATATGGATGGAGAATGTGAGCTGTACATGGAGGAGGGGAGGAGAGAGGGACTGATATGGATGGAGAATGTGAGCTGTACATGGGGAGGGGAGGAGAGAGGGACTGATATGGATGGAGAATGTGAGCTGTACATGGGGGAGGGGAGGAGAGAGGGACTGATATGGATGGAGAATGTGAGCTGTACATGGAGGAGGGGAGGAGAGAGGGACTGATATGGATGGAGAATGTGAGCTGTACATGGGGGAGGGGAGGAGAGAGGGACTGATATAGATGGAGAATGTGAGCTGTACATGGGGGAGGGGAGGAGAGAGGGACTGATATAGATGGAGAATGTGAGCTATACATGGGTGAGAGGAGGAGAGAGGGACTGATATGGATGGAGAATGTGAGCTGTACATGGGGGAGGGGAGGAGAGAGGGACCGATATAGATGGAGAATGTGAGCTGTACATGGGGAGGGGAGGAGAGAGGGACTGATATAGATGGAGAATGTGATCTGTACATGGGGGAGGGGAGGAGAGAGGGACTGATATGGATGGAGAATGTGAGCTGTACATGGGGAGGGGAGGAGGGAGGGACTGATATAGATGGAGAATGTGAGCTGTACATGGAGGAGGGGAGGAGAGAGGGACTGATATGGATGGAGAATGTGAGCTGTACATGGGGAGGGGAGGAGAGAGGGACTGATATGGATGGAGAATGTGAGCTGTACATGGGGGAGGGGAGGAGAGAGGGACTGATATAGATGGAGAATGTGAGCTGTACATGGAGGAGGGGAGGAGGGAGGGACTGATATAGATGGAGAATGTGAGCTGTACATGGGGAGGGGAGGAGGGAGGGACTGATATGGATGGAGAATGTGAGCTGTACATGGGGAGGGGAGGAGAGAGGGACTGATATAGATGGAGAATGTGAGCTGTACATGGGGAGGGGAGGAGAGAGGGACTGATATGGATGGAGAATGTGAGCTGTACATGGGGAGGGGAGGAGAGAGGGACTGATATAGATGGAGAATGTGAGCTGTACATGGGGAGGGGAGGAGAGAGGGACTGATATGGATGGAGAATGTGAGCTGTACATGGTGGAGGGGAGGAGAGAGGGACTGATATGGATGGAGAATGTGAGCTGTACATGGGGGAGGGGAGGAGAGAGGGACTGATATGGATGGAGAATGTGAGCTGTACATGGAGGAGGGGAGGAGAGAGGGACTGATATGGATGGAGAATGTGAGCTGTACATGGGGGAGAGGAGAGAGAGACTGATATGGATGGAGAATGTGAGCTGTACATGGGGAGGGGAGGAGAGAGGGACTGATATAGATGGAGAATGTGAGCTGTACATGGGAGAGGGGAGGAGAGAGGGACTGATATAGATGGAGAATGTGAGCTGTACATGGGGGAGGGGAGGAGAGAGGGACTGATATGGATGGAGAATGTGATCTGTACATGGGGGAGAAGAGGAGAGAGGGACTGATATGGATGGAGAATGTGAGCTGTACATGGGGAGGGGAGGAGAGAGGGACTGATATGGATGGAGAATGTGAGCTGTACATGGAGGAGGGGAGGAGAGAGGGACTGATATGGATGGAGAATGTGAGCTGTACATGGGAGAGGGGAGGAGAGAGGGACTGATATAGATGGAGAATGTGAGCTGTACATGGGGGAGGGGAGGAGAGAGGGACTGATATGGATGGAGAATGTGATCTGTACATGGGGGAGAAGAGGAGAGAGGGACTGATATGGATGGAGAATGTGAGCTGTACATGGGGAGGGGAGGAGAGAGGGACTGATATTGATGGAGAATGTGAGCTGTACATGGGGGAGAGGAGAGAGAGACTGATATGGATGGAGAATGTGAGCTGTACATGGAGGAGGGGAGGAGAGAGGGACTGATATGTATGGAGAATCTGAGCTGTACATGGAGGAGGGGAGGAGAGAGGGACTGATATAGATGGAGAATGTGAGCTGTACATGGGGGAGAGGAGGAGAGAGGGACTGATATGGATGGAGAATGTGAGCTGTACATGGGGAGGGGAGGAGAGAGGGACTGATATGGATGGAGAATGTGAGCTGTACATGGGGGAGGGGAGGAGAGAGGGACTGATATGGATGGAGAATGTGAGCTGTACATGGGGGAGGGGAGGAGAGAGGGACTGATATGGATGGAGAATGTGAGCTGTGCATGGAGGAGGGGAGGAGAGAGGGACTGATATGGATGGAGAATGTGAGCTGTACATGGAGGAGGGGAGGAGAGAGGGACTGATATGGATGGAGAATGTGAGCTGTACATGGAGGAGGGGAGGAGAGAGGGACTGATATGGATGGAGCGCACTGGGTGTGTAAAAGAGCGGTAGAAATGAGGGATTAAAGCAGCTAGGAAATAAATGATACAACTACATAGGGTGGAAACATTGTGCAATGCACAAACATTTGGAGCAAGTTTGTTTGATTGTCTTGCATGCCTTACCTGTCTCCTGCCCAACTGCCATGAATAACTGCAGTGCACTTATTAAAGTCAGCACAAATGTCTTCTGCATAATTGCTTCTCCTTAGCTAGGGTTACTTATATAGGAAGGTTTGTGCATAGATCTGGGTCAATTTAGCTCGTTAATCAATCAATCAGCTAACGTTAGACAAAGCGGCAATAAGTTGTAATAACAACAAACAGGCTTGCATGCTAGCAGGATCATAAACCTCATGAGCAAGTGAGATAAGGTTTCTACATCCAAGAACAGGCTCAGTTACAACTAATGATATCTACCAGTTCATTGCTATAAGCAGAAAGCGGAGTTGGAATTCAGCAGAGGAGAGGAGATGAGCATATATACCTGTATGAAGAGATGAATGTTAGATTCATGCCATGAATAACTGCGGTGCACTTATTACAATCAGCACTTGTTTACAATCTGCATAAATGACCCCTGCATAAAATTAGTAAGATTTTTTTTACAAGCGCTTGGGAAAATTAATACAGCACACACCCTTTGTGATGTACCAAAGGTTCCTGTTTTATTACATCATGTGACTAGTTTATATAGTATCCTAAACAAAGAAATACCTCCTTTGAACTATGCACCAACAAGAGCCGCAGTGGTATGTATAGAAATGTGAAACTTCCCCGCCCATCAATGTAAGCTGAGCCCTATGACATCAGTTATAAGAGGAGATGGTTTCTATAAGAACAAAATGGCTTCTATCCTCTCACGATCCCCTCTGACAATCTGGCTCTCCATCTCATCCATTCTCTGGTTACATAGCACCGGATCCATAATTATTCTCTTCATTCTCAACCACTGGGACTTGGGAATAGGAATGGGCACTACAGAAATGGAGAATGCTATTTCTATCCATGGGTTTCTTATAAATATCACTGACACATTTTCCTTCCTGATTTCTGATAACCATAGTATCAGGATTGTAGATTTGTCTTAAACTGAACCTGTCACCAGGATTTTCCTTTTATGAGCTGCAGCCAGCACCAGTGACCCCTTATATACAGTGTTCCAGAATGCTGTATATAAGAGCCCAGGCCGCTCTGTATAACGTAAAACATGCCTTTATAACACTCAGCTAGGGAGTGGTGGTCTGGTCCGATGGGTGTCATTGCTCTCCTGCCCTGCACCTCCTCTCTGCGGTAATCCCCATCCTCCTTGCACCTAGAACATGCTTGTTGCTAATTTTCTTTTTAATCTCCTGAGACAACTCTTTCCTTTTGCTTCCTCTGGTCCATGTTGAGTGTGATACACACCATATCACCAAACAGCACAGTGAGTATCAGTAGCCCTATATACAGGCCACTGACTGATTATAAGATTGTAGACACCTGTGATGCTAATTAGTGGACACACCTTGATGTAACACGTCCCTTTCGTCACATTATATTCAGGGGCGCCATCATTTCTGTCCAGGCCGGTGTCATGAGTGGAAGCAGAAAAGCAGCAATGTCTGGCGTCATCTGTTCATCTTCATAGATTTATTATTTATTATTACTTTTGTGAGATTCAAGTTATTTCTGTGACCATTGTGGGGTTTTCTATCATTAAATGAGGGGTGAGGGAGGGGTTGAGGGGACCAACAATTTTGGCCACGTGTGTATTTTGTGAAGTGCCCCAGTAACTCCTGCAGCAAAACAACCCCACAACATAATGCTGCCACCTCGTGTGTATGTTGCCATTTTTTTCATTGTAAACATTGGTAGTATCTTTCTGCTATCTTCTCTTATATCTGTTGCTATTTTTTCATTGTATATATTGGTAGTTTCTTTTTGTTATCTTCTCTTATTTCTGTTGCCATTTTTTCTTTATATACATTGGCAGATTCTTTTTGTTATCTTCTCTTATATCTGTTGCCATGTTTTCATTGTATACGTTGGTAGTATCTTTCTGTTATCTTCTCATATATCTGTTGCCATTTTTTCTTTATATACATTGGCAGATTCTTTTTGTTATCTTCTCTTATATCTGTTGCCATGTTTTCATTGTATACGTTGGTAGTTTCTTTTTGTTATCTTCTCTTATATCTGTTGCCATTTTTTCATTGTATACATTGGTAGTTTCTTTTTATTATCTTCTGTTATATCTGTTGCCATTTTTTCTTTATATACATTGGCAGATTCTTTTTGTTATCTTCTCTTATATCTGTTGCCATTTTTTCATTGTGTACATTGGTAGTTTTTCTGATATCTTCTGTTATACATGTTGCCTTTTTTCTTTGTATACATTGGTAGTTTCTTTTTGTTATCTTCTGTTATATCTGTTGCCATTTTTTCATTGTATACATTGGTAGTTTCTTTTTGTTATCTTCTCTTATATCTGTTGCCATTTTTCCATTGTATACATTGGTAGTATCTTTCTCTTTTCTTCTCTTATATCTGTTGCCTTTTTTTCTTTGTATACATTGGTAGTTTCTTTTTGTTATCTTCTATTATATCTGTTGCCTTTTTTTCATTGTATACATTGGTAGTTTCTTTTTGTTATCTTCTATTATATCTGTTGCCTTTTTTTCATTGTATACATTGGTAGTTTCTTTTTGTTATCTTCTATTATATCTGTTGCCTTTTTTTCATTGTATACATTGGTAGTTTCTTTTTGTTATCTTCTGTTATATCTGTTGCCATTTTTCCATTGTATACATTGGTAGTATCTTTCTCTTTTCTTCTCTTATATCTGTTGCCATTTTTTCATTGTGTACATTGGTAGTTTCTTTCTGATATCTTCTGTTATACATGTTGCCTTTTTTCATTGTATACATTGGTAGTTTCTTTCTGATATCTTCTGTTATATCTGTTGCCTTTTTTAATGTATACATTGGTAGTTTTTTTGTTATCTTCTCTTATATCTGTTGCCATTTTTTCATTGTATACGTTGGTAGTTTCTTTGTGTTATCTTCTCTTATATCTGTTGCCATTTTTTCATTGTATACATTGGTAGTTTCTTTTTGTTATCTTCTCTTATATCTGTTGCCATTTTTCCATTGTATACATTGGTAGTATCTTTCTCTTTTCTTCTCTTATATCTGTTGCCTTTTTTCATTGTATACATTGGTAGTTTCTTTCTGATATCTTCTGTTATATCTGTTGCCTTTTTTAATGTATACATTGGTAGTTTTTTTTGTTATCTTCTCTTATATCTGTTGCCATTTTTTCATTGTATACGTTGGTAGTTTCTTTGTGATGTCTTGTGATGTATAACGATTGTTGATCATATATCGTCCCTTCCTGAAATTTCCTTATAAATTGGGCCCTGTATTTAATGTGATCACTACTGTGGAGCGGAAATGTCCAGATCAGACAGATGGTGATTAAAAAGACAAAATGTCCTTGATCCAAACGGAGTGCTGGGATTTTTTCTGATTTACGAAGTTACCTCCATGTGCACCAAGTGTTAAGGACAGAGTACTGATCATATGTACTAAATAAGTAGAGTTATTGTCTGTGGAGTTCGGCATCCCACTCTTTTTGAAGAGCGGCCCTCAGGTCATTGAGGTTCCGGGGTACAGAGTTACGGCCTCTACACGGTGACTCAGCTGATCCCATAGGTTTCCATGGGATTAAGGTCTGGAGAAACTGCAGGCCGCTCCATTTGAGGTGCTCCAGTCTCCAGCAGCCATTCCCTAGTGATATGACCTCAATAGGCTTGGAGCATTGTCCTCCATGAAGATGAAATTAGGCCAGTATTGTTACTGCAGAGGCACAATGACTGGACTAATGATGTTATTCCAGTAGTAGGGGCTTGTCACTGGACCATTCACACAGTGTAGGGCCGTTCTGTAGTGACTAAGTACACCGGCCCACACTGTAACACCGCCACCACCAAAGGCTCATCTGGTGACAGCAGTAGCTGATGCACAGCGCTCTCCTTGACGTCTCCATCATTGGCGGCCATTATTTCTACTCAGAGTAAATCAATTTTCACCAGTGACCAGCACAAAGTCCTACTGGTCCCTCGTCCAGCGTAGATACTGCCTGTGCCTGTTGGTGCGGTCAGGTACCCTTTGCCGGTCATCTACCACGCTGATGTAAACGGTTCTGCATGATCTGACATGACACTTGGGGCCACTCACCTCTTTTAAATGTGCCTGGGGTTGTGTGACATTTCTCATCCGGTTCTGAAGGGCATTGTTCACAATGAAGCAGTCATCAGTGTGGGATGTGGCCAGATCACGTCCACTTCTCTGCCTTTCTTTGACTCCTCCAGTCTCTCTGTATCTCTCTACCACCTGCTGGAGACACTCTGTGATTCTGTAAACTCAGATGCTACTTATCTTCCTGTCTGTAACTCTTCCAGTCTCTCTGTATATCTGTACAACCATCTGGTGACACTCTGGCTGTACAGGATACTGGTTCAGAAGGTGGACTGTACAGGATCTGGCAGTTATAGGCGCTGGTTCTGGACTATACAGGAGACTGGCAGTTAGAGGCGCTGGTTCTGGACTGTACAGGATTGGGTCGTTATAGGCGCTAGTTCTGGACTGTACAGGAGACTGGCCGTTATAGGTGCTGGTTCTTGACTGTACAGGATCGGGTCGTTATAGGTGCTGGTTCTGGACTGTACAGGAGACTGGCCATTATAGGTGCTGGTTCTGGACTGTACAGGATCAGGTCGTTATAGGCGCTGGTTCTGGACTGTACAGGAGACTGGCCGTTACAGACGCTGGTTCTGGACTGTACAGGATTGGGCCGTTATAGCTGCTGGTTCTGGACTGTACAGAATCGGGCCGTTACAGGCTTTGGTTCTGGACTGTACAGGATCTGGCCATTATAGGTGCTGGTTCTGGACTGTACAGGAGACTGGCCGTTACAGGCGCTGGTTCTGGACTGTACAGGATCGGGTCGTTATAGGCGCTGGTTCTGGACTGTACAGGATCTGGCCATTATAGGTGCTGGTTCTGGACTGTACAGGAGACTGGCCGTTACAGGCGCTGGTTCTGGACTGTACAGGATCGGGTCGTTATAGGTGCTGGTTCTGGACTGTACAGGAGACTGGCCATTATAGGTGCTGGTTCTTGACTGTACAGGATCGGGTCGTTATAGGTGCTGGTTCTGGACTGTACAGGAGACTGGCCATTATAGGTGCTGGTTCTGGACTGTACAGGATCAGGTCGTTATAGGCGCTGGTTCTGGACTGTACAGGAGACTGGCCGTTACAGACGCTGGTTCTGGACTGTACAGGATTGGGCCGTTATAGCTGCTGGTTCTGGACTGTACAGGATCGGGCCGTTACAGGCTTTGGTTCTGGACTGTACAGGATCTGGCCGTTATAGGTGCTGGTTCTGGACTGTACAGGAGACTGGCCGTTACAGGCGCTGGTTCTGGACTGTACAGGAGACTGGCCATTATAGGCGCTGGTTCTGGACTGTACAGGAGACTGGCAGTTATAGGCGCTGGTTCTGGACTGTACAGGATCTGGCCGTTATAGGCGCTGGTTCTGGACTGTACAGGATCTGGCCGTTATAGGCGCTGGTTCTGGACTGTACAGGAGACTGGCCGTTATAGGCGCTGGTTCTGGACTGTACAGGATCTGGCCATTATAGGCGCTGGTTCTGGACTGTACAGGAGACTGGCAGTTATAGGCGCTGGTTCTGGACTGTACAGGAGACTGGCCGTTACAGGCGCTGGTTCTGGACTGTACAGGAGACTGGCCGTTATAGGCTCTGGTTCTGGACTGTACAGGAGACTGGCAGTTATAGGCGCTGGTTCTGGACTGTACAGGATCGGGTCGTTATAGGCGCTGGTTCTGGACTGTACAGGAGACTGGCCGTTATAGGCTCTGGTTCTGGACTGTACAGGATCGGGTCGTTATAGGCGCTGGTTCTGGACTGTACAGGAGACTGGCCGTTATAGGCGCTGGTTCTGGACTGTACAGGATCTGGCCGTTATAGGCGCTGGTTCTGGACTGTACAGGATCTGGCCGTTATAGGCGCTGGTTCTGGACTGTACAGGATCGGGCCGTTATAGGTGCTGGTTCTGGACTGTACAGGATCTGGCCGTTATAGGCGCTGGTTCTGGACTGTACAGGATCGGGTCATTGTAGGTGCTGGTTCTGGACTGTACAGGATCGGGTCGTTATAGGTGCTGGTTCTGGACTGTACAGGATTGGGTCGTTATAGGTGCTGGTTCTGGACTGTACAGGATCGGGTCATTATAGATGCTCGTTCTGGACTGTACAGGATCGGGTCGTTATAGGCGCTGGTTCTGGACTGTACAGGATCGGGTCTTTATAGGTGCTGGTTCTGGACTATACAGGATCGGGTCATTATAGGTGCTGGTTCTGGACTGTACAGGATCGGGTCGTTATAGGCGCTGGTTCTGGACTGTACAGGATCGGGTCGTTATAGGTGCTGGTTCTGGACTGTACAGGATCTGGCAGTTATAGGCGCTGGTTCTGGACTGTACAGGATCTGGCAGTTATAGGCGCTGGTTCTGGACTGTACAGGATCTGGCAGTTATAGGCGCTGGTTCTGGACTGTACAGGATCGGGCCGTTATAGGCGCTGGTTCTGGACTGTACAGGATCGGGTCGTTATAGGCGCTGGTTCTGGACTGTACAGGATCGGGTCGTTATAGGCGCTGGTTCTGGACTGTACAGGATCTGGTAGTTATAGGCGCTGGTTCTGGACTGTGCAGGATCTGGTAGTTATAGGCGCTGGTTCTGGACTGTGCAGGATCTGGCTGTTATTGGCGCTGGTTCTGGACTGTACAGGATCAGGTCGTTATAGGCGCTGGTTCTGGACTGTACAGGATCTGGCAGTTATAGGCGCTGGTTCTGGACTGTGCAGGATCTGGCAGTTATAGGCGCTGGTTCTGGACTGTACAGGATCTGGCAGTTATAGGCGCTGGTTCTGGACTGTACAGGATCTGGCAGTTATAGGTGCTGGTTCTGGACTGTACAGGATCTGGCAGTTATAGGCGCTGGTTCTGGACTGTACAGGATCTGGCAGTTATAGGCGCTGGTTCTGGACTGTACAGGATCGGGTCGTTATAGGCGCTGGTTCTGGACTGTACAGGATCTGGTAGTTATAGGCGCTGGTTCTGGACTGTGCAGGATCTGGTAGTTATAGGCGCTGGTTCTGGACTGTGCAGGATCTGGCAGTTATAGGCGCTGGTTCTGGACTGTACAGGATCGGGCCGTTATAGGTGCTGGTTCTGGACTGTACAGGATCAGGTCGTTATAGGCGCTGGTTCTGGACTGTACAGGATCTGGCAGTTATAGGTGCTGGTTCTGGACTGTACAGGATCTGGCAGTTATAGGCGCTGGTTCTGGACTGTACAGGATCTGGCAGTTATAGGCGCTGGTTCTGGACTGTACAGGATCGGGCTGTTATAGGCGCTGGTTCTGGACTGTACAGGATCTGGCAGTTATAGGTGCTGGTTCTGGACTGTACAGGATCTGGCAGTTATAGGCGCTGGTTCTGGACTGTACAGGATCTGGCAGTTATAGGCGCTGGTTCTGGACTGTACAGGATCTGGCCGTTATAGGCGCTGGTTCTGGACTGTACAGGATCTGGCAGTTATAGGCGCTGGTTCTGGACTGTACAGGATCGGGCCGTTATAGGCGCTGGTTCTGGACTGTACAGGATCGGGTCGTTATAGGCACTGGTTCTGGACTGTACAGGATCTGGCTGTTATAGGCGCTGGTTCTGGACTGTACAGGATCGGGTCGTTATAGGCGCTGGTTCTGGACTGTACAGGATCTGGTAGTTATAGGCGCTGGTTCTGGACTGTGCAGGATCTGGTAGTTATAGGCGCTGGTTCTGGACTGTACAGGATCTGGCAGTTATAGGCGCTGGTTCTGGACTGTACAGGATCGGGCCGTTATAGGCGCTGGTTCTGGACTGTACAGGATCGGGTCGTTATAGGCGCTGGTTCTGGACTGTACAGGATCTGGCTGTTATAGGCGCTGGTTCTGGACTGTACAGGATCGGGTCGTTATAGGCGCTGGTTCTGGACTGTACAGGATCTGGTAGTTATAGGCGCTGGTTCTGGACTGTGCAGGATCTGGTAGTTATAGGCGCTGGTTCTGGACTGTGCAGGATCTGGCTGTTATTGGCGCTGGTTCTGGACTGTACAGGATCAGGTCGTTATAGGCGCTGGTTCTGGACTGTACAGGTTCTGGCAGTTATAGGCGCTGGTTCTGGACTGTGCAGGATCTGGCAGTTATAGGCGCTGGTTCTGGACTGTACAGGATCAGGTCGTTATAGGCGCTGGTTCTGGACTGTACAGGATCTGGCAGTTATAGGTGCTGGTTCTGGACTGTACAGGATCTGGCAGTTATAGGCGCTGGTTCTGGACTGTACAGGATCTGGCAGTTATAGGCGCTGGTTCTGGACTGTACAGGATCGGGTCGTTATAGGCGCTGGTTCTGGACTGTACAGGATCTGGTAGTTATAGGCGCTGGTTCTGGACTGTGCAGGATCTGGTAGTTATAGGCGCTGGTTCTGGACTGTGCAGGATCTGGCAGTTATAGGCGCTGGTTCTGGACTGTACAGGATCGGGCCGTTATAGGTGCTGGTTCTGGACTGTACAGGATCAGGTCGTTATAGGCGCTGGTTCTGGACTGTACAGGATCTGGCAGTTATAGGTGCTGGTTCTGGACTGTACAGGATCTGGCAGTTATAGGCGCTGGTTCTGGACTGTACAGGATCTGGCAGTTATAGGCGCTGGTTCTGGACTGTACAGGATCTGGCAGTTATAGGCGCTGGTTCTGGACTGTACAGGATCGGGCTGTTATAGGCGCTGGTTCTGGACTGTACAGGATCTGGCAGTTATAGGTGCTGGTTCTGGACTGTACAGGATCTGGCAGTTATAGGCGCTGGTTCTGGACTGTACAGGATCTGGCAGTTATAGGCGCTGGTTCTGGACTGTACAGGATCTGGCAGTTATAGGCGCTGGTTCTGGACTGTACAGGATCGGGTCGTTATAGGCGCTGGTTCTGGACTGTACAGGATCAGGTCGTTATAGGCGCTGGTTCTGGACTGTACAGGATCGGGCCGTTATAGGCGCTGGTTCTGAACTGTACAGGATCTGGCAGTTATAGGCGCTGGTTCTGGACTGTACAGGATCTGGCAGTTATAGGTGCTGGTTCTGGACTGTACAGGATCTGGCAGTTATAGGCGCTGGTTCTGGACTGTACAGGATCTGGCAGTTATAGGCGCTGGTTCTGGACTGTACAGGATCGGGTCGTTATAGGCGCTGGTTCTGGACTGTACAGGATCTGGCAGTTATAGGTGCTGGTTCTGGACTGTACAGGATCTGGCAGTTATAGGCGCTGGTTCTGGACTGTACAGGATCTGGCAGTTATAGGCGCTGGTTCTGGACTGTACAGTATCGGGTCGTTATAGGCGCTGGTTCTGGACTGTACAGGATCAGGTCGTTATAGGCGCTGGTTCTGGACTGTACAGGATCGGGCCGTTATAGGCGCTGGTTCTGGACTGTACAGGATCTGGCAGTTATAGGTGCTGGTTCTGGACTGTACAGGATCTGGCAGTTATAGGCGCTGGTTCTGGACTGTACAGGATCTGGCAGTTATAGGCGCTGGTTCTGGACTGTACAGGATCGGGCCGTTATAGGCGCTGGTTCTGGACTGTACAGGATCTGGCAGTTATAGGCGCTGGTTCTGGACTGTACAGGATCTGGCAGTTATAGGCGCTGGTTCTGGACTGTACAGGATCTGGCAGTTATAGGCGCTGGTTCTGGACTGTACAGGATCTGGCAGTTATAGGCGCTGGTTCTGGACTGTACAGGATCGGGCCGTTATAGGTGCTGGTTCTGGACTGTACAGTATCGGGTCGTTATAGGCGCTGGTTCTGGACTGTACAGGATCTGGCCGTTATAGGCGCTGGTTCTGGACTGTACAGGATCTGGCAGTTATAGGCGCTGGTTCTGGACTGTACAGGATCTGGCAGTTATAGGCGCTGGTTCTGGACTGTACATGATCGGGTC
Organism: Anomaloglossus baeobatrachus; assembly: GCF_048569485.1. Lineage (NCBI taxonomy): Eukaryota > Metazoa > Chordata > Amphibia > Anura > Aromobatidae > Anomaloglossus > Anomaloglossus baeobatrachus. The sequence continues at coordinate 597,992,759 of NC_134357.1, read as the reverse complement.
GTTATAGGCGCTGGTTCTGGACTGTACAGGATCAGGTCGTTATAGGCGCTGGTTCTGGACTGTACAGGATCGGGCCGTTATAGGCGCTGGTTCTGGACTGTACAGGATCTGGCAGTTATAGGCGCTGGTTCTGGACTGTACAGGATCTGGCAGTTATAGGTGCTGGTTCTGGACTGTACAGGATCTGGCAGTTATAGGCGCTGGTTCTGGACTGTACAGGATCTGGCAGTTATAGGCGCTGGTTCTGGACTGTACAGGATCGGGTCGTTATAGGCGCTGGTTCTGGACTGTACAGGATCTGGCAGTTATAGGCGCTGGTTCTGGACTGTACAGGATCTGGCAGTTATAGGTGCTGGTTCTGGACTGTACAGGATCGGGTCGTTATAGGCGCTGGTTCTGGACTGTACAGGATCTGGCAGTTATAGGCGCTGGTTCTGGACTGTACAGGATCTGGCAGTTATAGGCGCTGGTTCTGGACTGTACAGGATCTGGCAGTTATAGGCGCTGGTTCTGGACTGTACAGGATCTGGCAGTTATAGGCGCTGGTTCTGGACTGTACAGGATCTGGCAGTTATAGGCGCTGGTTCTGGACTGTACAGGATCGGGCCGTTATAGGCGCTGGTTCTGGACTGTACAGTATCGGGTCGTTATAGGCGCTGGTTCTGGACTGTACAGGATCTGGCAGTTATAGGCGCTGGTTCTGGACTGTACAGGATCGGGCCGTTATAGGCGCTGGTTCTGGACTGTACAGGATCTGGCAGTTATAGGTGCTGGTTCTGGACTGTACAGGATCTGGCAGTTATAGGCGCTGGTTCTGGACTGTACAGGATCTGGCAGTTATAGGCGCTGGTTCTGGACTGTACAGGATCGGGCCGTTATAGGCGCTGGTTCTGGACTGTACAGGATCTGGCAGTTATAGGCGCTGGTTCTGGACTGTACAGGATCTGGCAGTTATAGGCGCTGGTTCTGGACTGTACAGGATCTGGCAGTTATAGGCGCTGGTTCTGGACTGTACAGGATCTGGCAGTTATAGGCGCTGGTTCTGGACTGTACAGGATCGGGCCGTTATAGGCGCTGGTTCTGGACTGTACAGGATCTGGCAGTTATAGGCGCTGGTTCTGGACTGTACAGGATCTGGCAGTTATAGGCGCTGGTTCTGGACTGTACAGGATCTGGCAGTTATAGGCGCTGGTTCTGGACTGTACAGGATCTGGCAGTTATAGGCGCTGGTTCTGGACTGTACAGGATCGGGCCGTTATAGGCGCTGGTTCTGGACTGTACAGGATCTGGCAGTTATAGGCGCTGGTTCTGGACTGTACAGGATCTGGCAGTTATAGGCGCTGGTTCTGGACTGTACAGGATCTGGCAGTTATAGGCGCTGGTTCTGGACTGTACAGGATCTGGCAGTTATAGGCGCTGGTTCTGGACTGTACAGGATCTGGCAGTTATAGGCGCTGGTTCTGGACTGTACAGGATCTGGCAGTTATAGGCGCTGGTTCTGGACTGTACAGGATCTGGCAGTTATAGGCGCTGGTTCTGGACTGTACAGGATCTGGCAGTTATAGGCGCTGGTTCTGGACTGTACAGGATCTGGCAGTTATAGGCGCTGGTTCTGGACTGTACAGGATCTGGCAGTTATAGGCGCTGGTTCTGGACTGTACAGGATCTGGCAGTTATAGGCGCTGGTTCTGGACTGTACAGGATCTGGCAGTTATAGGTGCTGGTTCTGGACTGTACAGGATCTGGCAGTTATAGGCGCTGGTTCTGGACTGTACAGGATCTGGCAGTTATAGGCGCTGGTTCTGGACTGTACAGGATCTGGCAGTTATAGGCGCTGGTTCTGGACTGTACAGGATCTGGCAGTTATAGGTGCTGGTTCTGGACTGTACAGGATCTGGCAGTTATAGGCGCTGGTTCTGGACTGTACAGGATCTGGCAGTTATAGGCGCTGGTTCTGGACTGTACAGGATCTGGCAGTTATAGGCGCTGGTTCTGGACTGTACAGGATCTGGCAGTTATAGGCGCTGGCTTTGGCTCAGCAGCTGGTAGAACAGGTTTGTTTTGCAATCATTGTAAATCTCCTGTATCTTGCGGAGTGTACATCACCACCGAGTCCATGGACCTTCTCTGCAGCTCGGACAGGTGAGTGCCCCCTGAAGTGTTCCCCGTGTCCATTCCTCCCTCCATAGCTCTATTCTTACTTGTGGAATTATACGGCCACATTCTGATTCTTCCCTGGAAAGTAATATATAGTCTGCTGTATCTAATCCTCTCCTGTGTGATACTGTCTGCTGAGCTGTGTATCTAATCCTCTCCTGTGTGATACTGTCTGCTGAGCTGTTTATCTAATCCTCTCCTGTGTGATACTGTCTGCTGAGCTGTGTATCTAATCCTCTCCTGTGTGATACTGTCTGCTGAGCTGTGTATCTAATCCTCTCCTGTGTGATACTGTCTGCTGAGCTGTGTATCTAATCCTCTCCTGTGTGATACTGTCTGCTGAGCTGTGTATCTAATCCTCTCCTGTGTGATACTGTCTGCTGAGCTGTGTATCTAATCCTCTCCTGTGTGATACTGTTTGCTGAGCTGTGCATCTAATCCTCTCCTGTGTGATACTGTCTGCTGAGCTGTGTATCTAATCCTATCTTGTGTGATACTGTCTGCTGAGCTGTGTATCTAATCCTATCTTGTGTGATACTGTCTGCTGAGCCATGTATCTAATCCTCTCCTGTGTGATACTGTCTGCTGAGCTGTGTATCTAATCCTCTCCTGTGTGATACTGTTTGCTGAGCTGTGCATCTAATCCTCTCCTGTGTGATACTGTCTGCTGAGCTGTGTATCTAATCCTATCTTGTGTGATACTGTCTGCTGAGCTGTGTATCTAATCCTATCTTGTGTGATACTGTCTGCTGAGCTATGTATCTAATCCTATCCTGTGTGATACTGTCTGCTGAGCCATGTATCTAATCCTCTCCTGTGTGATACTGTCTGCTGAGCTGTGTATCTAATCCTCTCCTGTGTGATACTGCTGCTGAGCTGTGTATCTAATCCTCTCCTGTGTGATACTGTCTGTTGAGCTGTGTATCTAATCCTACCCTGTGTGATACTGTCTGCTGAGCTGTGTATCTAATCCTCTCCTGTGTGATACTGTCTGCTGAGCTGTGTATCTAATCCTATTCTGTGGGATACTGTCTGTTGAGCTGTGTATCTAATCCTACCCTGTGTGATACAGTCTGCTGAGCTGTGTATCTAATCCTCTCCTGTGTGATACTGTCTGCAGAGCTGGGTATCTAATCCTATCCTGTGTGATACTGTCTGCTGAGCTGTGCATCTAATCCTCTCCTGTGTGATACTGTCTGCTGAGCTGTGTATCTAATCCTATCCTGTGGGATACTGTCTGCTGAGCTGTGTATCTAATCCTATCCTGTGTGATACTGTCTGCTGAGCTGTGTATCTAATCATATCCTGTGTGATACTGTCTGCTGAGCTGTGTATCTAATCCTATCCTGTATGATACCTACTAGTAAGCCATATATATAATACTATACTATGTGACAGTGTCTGTTGAGTCTTGCATCAAATCCTGTCCTATGTGATAGCACCTGCTGAGCTGCTGTATCCAATCTTTTTTCTTTGTGTGATACTTTCTGCTTGGTCATTTGTTTACAAACTTTTGCAGCTAAGGACAAGAAACTAGTTTAAAATCTGGTATAGGGAGTGAGCGCGCTGCGAGTGGTTCCTTGTCAGTGTGGTTTGTGTTCAGTGTTTTTTCTTCTCAGTTCTCAGTGTAGTTCCTTGTCAATGTGATTCCTTTCTAGTGTCACTCCTTCTCAGTGTGGTTCATGCTTAGTGTGGCTCCTTCTCAGTGTGGTTCATGCTTAGTGTGGCTCATTCTCAGTATGGTTCATGCTTAGTGTGGTTCCTTCTCAGTGTGGTTCATGCTTAGTGTGGCTCCTTCTCAGTGTGGTTCATGCTTAGTGTGGTTCCTTCTCAGTGTGGTTCATGCTTAGTGTGGCTCATTCTCAGTGTGGTTCATGCTTAGTGTGGCTCCTTCTCAGTGTGGTTCATGCTTAATGTGGCTCCTTCTCAGTGTGGTTCATGCTTAGTGTGGCTCCTTCTCAGTGTGGTTCATGCTTAGTGTGGCTCCTTCTCAGTGTGGTTCATGCTTAGTGTGGCTCCTTCTCAGTGTGGTTCATGCTTAATGTGGCTCATTCTCAGTGTGGTTCATGCTTAGTGTGGCTCATTCTCAGTATGGTTCATGCTTAGTGTGGCTCATTCTCAGTGTGGTTCATGCTTAGTGTGGATCATTCTCAGTATGGTTCATGCTTAGTGTGGCTCATTCTCAGTATGGTTCATGCTTAGTGTGGCTCATTCTCAGTGTGGTTCATGCTTAGTGTGGCTCATTCTCAGTGTGGTTCATGCTTAGTGTGGCTCATTCTCAGTGTGGTTCATGCTTAGTGTGGCTCATTCTCAGTGTGGTTCATGCTTAGTGTGGCTCATTCTCAGTGTGGTTCATGCTTAGTGTAGCTCATTCTCAGTGTGGTTCATGCTTAGTGTGGCTCATTCTCAGTGTGGTTCATGCTTAGTGTGGCTCATTCTCAGTGTGGTTCATGCTTAGTGTGGCTCATTCTCAGTGTGGTTCATGCTTAGTGTGGCTCATTCTCAGTATGGTTCATGCTTAGTGTGGCTCATTCTCAGTGTGGTTCATGCTTAGTGTGGCTCATTCTCAGTGTGGTTCATGCTTAGTGTGGCTCATTCTCAGTATGGTTCCTGCTTAGTGTGGCTCATTCTCAGTATGGTTCATGCTTAGTGTGGCTCATTCTCAGTGTGGTTCATGCTTAGTGTGGCTCATTCTCAGTGTGGTTCATGCTTAGTGTGGCTCATTCTCAGTATGGTTCATGCTTAGTGTGGCTCATTCTCAGTGTGGTTCATGCTTAGTGTGGTTCATGCTTAGTGTGGCTCATTCTCAGTGTGGTTCATGCTTAGTGTGGTTCATGCTTAGTGTGGTTCATGCTTAGTGTGGCTCATTCTCAGTGTGGTTCATGCTTAGTGTGGCTCATTCTCAGTGTGGTTCATGCTTAGTGTGGCTCATTCTCAGTGTGGTTCATGCTTAGTGTGGCTCATTCTCAGTGTGGTTCATGCTTAGTGTGGCTCATTCTCAGTGTGGTTCATGCTTAGTGTGGCTCCTTGTCAGTGTGGTTCATGCTTAGTGTGGCTCATTCTCAGTGTGGTTCATGCTTAGTGTGGCTCATTCTCAGTGTGGTTCATGCTTAGTGTGGCTCATTCTCAGTGTGGTTCATGCTTAGTGTGGTTCCTTGTCAGTGTGGTTCCTTGTCAGTGTGGTTCCTTGTCAGTGTGGTTCCTTGTCAGTGTGGTTCCTTGTCAGTGTGGTTCCTTGTCAGTGTGATTCTTAGTGTATTTCCTTCTCAGTGTGGTTCATGCTTAGTGTGGCTCATTCTCAGTGTGGTTCATGCTTAGTGTGGTTCCTTGTCAGTGTGGTTCATGCTTAGTGTGGTTCCTTGTCAGTGTGGTTCATGCTTAGTGTGGCTCATTCTCAGTGTGGTTCATGCTTAGTGTGGCTCATTCTCAGTGTGGTTCATGCTTAGTGTGGCTCCTTGTCAGTGTGGTTCATGCTTAGTGTGGCTCATTCTCAGTGTGGCTCATGCTTAGTGTGGCTCATTCTCAGTATGGTTCATGCTTAGTGTGGCTCATTCTCAGTGTGGTTCATGCTTAGTGTGGCTCATTCTCAGTATGGTTCATGCTTAGTGTGGTTCCTTGTCAGTGTGGTTCATGCTTAGTGTGGCTCATTCTCAGTGTGGTTCATGCTTAGTGTGGCTCATTCTCAGTGTGGTTCATGCTTAGTGTGGTTCCTTGTCAGTGTGGTTCATGCTTAGTGTGGCTCATTCTCAGTGTGGTTCATGCTTAGTGTGGTTCCTTGTCAGTGTGGTTCATGCTTAGTGTGGCTCATTCTCAGTGTGGTTCATGCTTAGTGTGGCTCATTCTCAGTGTGGTTCATGCTTAGTGTGGTTCCTTGTCAGTGTGGTTCATGCTTAGTATGGCTCATTCTCAGTGTGGTTCATGCTTAGTGTGGTTCCTTCTCAGTTTGGTTCATGCTTAGTGTGGCTCATTATCAGTGTGGTTCATGCTTTGTGTGGTTCCTTTTCAGTGTGGTTAATGCTTAGTGTGGCTCCTTGTCAGTATGGGTCACTCTGTGTGCTTCCATCCCTGTGTGTTTCGTACTCAGTGTGGTTCCTTCTCGGTGTGGTTCTTTCTTAATGTGGTTCATGCTTAGTGTGATTCCTTCTTAGTGTGATTCCTTCTTAGTGTGATTCCTTCTCAGTGTGGTTCCTTGTCAGTAAGGTTCGCTCTCACTGAGGTTGCTTATCACTGTGTTTCGTGCTCAGTGTGGTTCCTTGTCAGTGTTTTTCGTGCTCAGTGTGGTTCCTTGTCAGTGTGGTTCCTTGTCAGTATGGTTCCATGTCAGTGCGGTACCTTGTCAGTGCGGTACCTTGTCAGTGTGGTTCCTTGTCAGTGTGGTTCCTTGTCAGTGTGGTTCCTTGTCAGTGTGGTTCCTTGTCAGTGTGGTTCCTTGTCAGTATGGTTCCTTGTCAGTGCGGTACCTTGTCAGTGCGGTACCTTGTCAGTGTGGTTCCTTGTCAGTGTGGTTCCTTGTCAGTGTGGTTCCTTGTCAGTGTGGTTTCTTGTCAGTGTGGTTCCTTGTCAGTATGGTTCCATGTCAGTGCGGTACCTTGTCAGTGTGGTACCTTGTCAGTGTGGTTCCTAGTCAGTGTGTTTCATGCTCAGTGTGGTTCATGTGATTACTTTCTAGTGTCACTCCTTCTCAGTGTGGTTCATGCTCAGTGAGGTTCCTTGTCAGTGTGATTCTTAGTGTATTTCCTTCTCAGTGTGGTTCATGCTTAGTGTGGTTCCTTCTCAGTATGGTTCATGCTTAGTGTGGCTCATTCTCAGTGTGGTTCAAGCTTAGTGTGGCTCATTCTCAGTGTGGTTCATGCTTAGTGTGGCTCATTCTCAGTGTGGTTCATGCTTAGTGTGGCTCATTCTCAGTGTGGTTCATGCTTAGTGTGGCTCATTCTCAGTGTGGTTCATGCTTAGTGTGGCTCATTCTCAGTGTGGTTCATGCTTAGTGTGGCTCCTTGTCAGTGTGGTTCATGCTTAGTGTGGTTCCTTGTCAGTGTGATTCTTAGTGTATTTCCTTCTCAGTGTGGTTCATGCTTAGTGTGGCTCCTTGTCAGTGTGGTTCATGCTTAGTGTGGCTCCTTGTCAGTGTGGTTCATGCTTAGTGTGGTTCCTTGTCAGTGTGATTCTTAGTGTATTTCCTTCTCAGTGTGGTTCATGCTTAGTGTGGTTCCTTGTCAGTGTGGTTCATGCTTAGTGTGGCTCCTTGTCAGTGTGGTTCATGCTTAGTGTGGCTCCTTGTCAGTGTGGTTCATGCTTAGTGTGGCTCCTTGTCAGTGTGGTTCATGCTTAGTGTGGTTCCTTCTCAGTGTGGTTCATGCTTAGTGTGGCTCATTCTCAGTGTGGCTCATTCTCAGTGTGGTTCATGCTTAGTGTGGTTCATTCTCAGTGTGGTTCATGCTTAGTGTGGCTCATTCTCAGTGTGGTTCATGCTTAGTGTGGCTCATTCTCAGTATGGTTCATGCTTAGTGTGGCTCATTCTCAGTATGGTTCATGCTTAGTGTGGCTCATTCTCCGTGTGGTTCATGCTTAGTGTGGCTCATTCTCAGTATGGTTCATGCTTAGTGTGGCTCATTCTCAGTGTGGTTCATGCTTAGTGTGGCTCATTCTCAGTGTGGTTCATGCTTAGTGTGGCTCATTCTCAGTGTGGTTCATGCTTAGTGTGGCTCATTCTCAGTGTGGTTCATGCTTAGTGTGGCTCATTCTCAGTGTGGTTCATGCTTAGTGTGGCTCATTCTCAGTGTGGTTCATGCTTAGTGTGGCTCATTCTCAGTGTGGTTCATGCTTAGTGTGGCTCATTCTCGGTATGGTTCATGCTTAGTGTGGCTCATTCTCAGTGTGGTTCATGCTTAGTGTGGCTCATTCTCAGTGTGGTTCATGCTTAGTGTGGCTCATTCTCAGTATGGTTCATGCTTAGTGTGGCTCATTCTCAGTGTGGTTCATGCTTAGTGTGGCTCATTCTCAGTATGGTTCATGCTTAGTGTGGCTCATTCTCAGTATGGTTCATGCTTAGTGTGGCTCATTCTCAGTGTGGTTCATGCTTAGTGTGGCTCATTCTCAGTGTGGTTCATGCTTAGTGTGGCTCATTCTCAGTGTGGTTCATGCTTAGTGTGGCTCATTCTCAGTGTGGTTCATGCTTAGTGTGGCTCATTCTCAGTGTGGTTCATGCTTAGTGTGGCTCCTTGTCAGTGTGGTTCATGCTTAGTGTGGCTCATTCTCAGTGTGATTCTTAGTGTATTTCCTTCTCAGTGTGGTTCATGCTTAGTGTGGCTCCTTGTCAGTGTGGTTCATGCTTAGTGTGGCTCCTTGTCAGTGTGGTTCATGCTTAGTGTGGCTCCTTGTCAGTGTGGTTCATGCTTAGTGTGGCTCCTTGTCAGTGTGGTTCATGCTTAGTGTGGCTCCTTCTCAGTGTGGTTCCTTCTCAGTGTGGTTCCTTGTCAGTATGGTTCCTTGTCAGTGCGGTACCTTGTCAGTGCGGTACCTTGTCAGTGTGGTTCCTTGTCAGTGTGGTTCCTTGTCAGTGTGGTTCCTTGTCAGTATGGTTCCATGTCAGTGCGGTACCTTGTCAGTGTGGTACCTTGTCAGTGTGGTTCCTAGTCAGTGTGTTTCATGCTCAGTGTGGTTCATGTGATTCCTTTCTAGTGTCACTCCTTCTCAGTGTGGTTCATGCTCAGTGAGGTTCCTTGTCAGTGTGATTCTTAGTGTATTTCCTTCTCAGTGTGGTTCATGCTTAGTGTGGTTCCTTCTCAGTATGGTTCATGCTTAGTGTGGCTCATTCTCAGTGTGGTTCATGCTTAGTGTGGCTCATTCTCAGTGTGGTTCATGCTTAGTGTGGCTCATTCTCAGTGTGGTTCATGCTTAGTGTGGCTCATTCTCAGTGTGGTTCATGCTTAGTGTGGCTCATTCTCAGTGTGGTTCATGCTTAGTGTGGCTCATTCTCAGTGTGGTTCATGCTTAGTGTGGCTCCTTGTCAGTGTGGTTCATGCTTAGTGTGGTTCCTTGTCAGTGTGATTCTTAGTGTATTTCCTTCTCAGTGTGGTTCATGCTTAGTGTGGCTCCTTGTCAGTGTGGTTCATGCTTAGTGTGGCTCCTTGTCAGTGTGGTTCATGCTTAGTGTGGTTCCTTGTCAGTGTGATTCTTAGTGTATTTCCTTCTCAGTGTGGTTCATGCTTTGTGTGGTTCCTTGTCAGTGTGGTTCATGCTTAGTGTGGCTCCTTGTCAGTGTGGTTCATGCTTAGTGTGGCTCCTTGTCAGTGTGGTTCATGCTTAGTGTGGTTCCTTGTCAGTGTGATTCTTAGTGTATTTCCTTCTCAGTGTGGTTCATGCTTAGTGTGGTTCCTTGTCAGTGTGGTTCATGCTTAGTGTGGCTCCTTGTCAGTGTGGTTCATGCTTAGTGTGGCTCCTTGTCAGTGTGGTTCATGCTTAGTGTGGCTCCTTGTCAGTGTGGTTCATGCTTAGTGTGGCTCCTTCTCAGTGTGGCTCCTTCTCAGTGTGGTTCCTTCTCAGTGTGGTTCCTTCTCAGTGTGGTTCATGCTTAGTGTGGCTCATTCTCAGTGTGGCTCATTCTCAGTGTGGTTCATGCTTAGTGTGGTTCATTCTCAGTGTGGTTCATGCTTAGTGTGGCTCATTCTCAGTGTGGTTCATGCTTAGTGTGGCTCATTCTCAGTATGGTTCATGCTTAGTGTGGCTCATTCTCAGTATGGTTCATGCTTAGTGTGGCTCATTCTCCGTGTGGTTCATGCTTAGTGTGGCTCATTCTCAGTATGGTTCATGCTTAGTGTGGCTCCTTCTCAGTGTGGTTCATGCTTAGTGTGGCTCCTTCTCAGTGTGGTTCATGCTTAGTGTGGCTCATTCTCAGTGTGGTTCATGCTTAGTGTGGCTCATTCTCAGTGTGGTTCATGCTTAGTGTGGCTCATTCTCAGTGTGGTTCATGCTTAGTGTGGCTCATTCTCAGTGTGGTTCATGCTTAGTGTGGCTCATTCTCAGTATGGTTCATGCTTAGTGTGGCTCATTCTCAGTGTGGTTCATGCTTAGTGTGGCTCATTCTCAGTGTGGTTCATGCTCAGTGTGGTTCCTTGTCAGTGTGATTCTTAGTGTATTTCCTTCTCAGTGTGGTTCATGCTTAGTGTGGCTCATTCTCAGTATGGTTCATGCTTAGTGTGGCTCATTCTCAGTGTGGTTCATGCTTAGTGTGGCTCATTCTCAGTGTGGTTCATGCTTAGTGTGGCTCATTCTCAGTGTGGTTCATGCTTAGTGTGGCTCATTCTCAGTGTGGTTCATGCTTAGTGTGGCTCATTCTCAGTATGGTTCATGCTTAGTGTGGCTCATTCTCAGTATGGTTCATGCTTAGTGTGGTTCATGCTCAGTGTGGTTCATGCTCAGTGAGGTTCCTTGTCAGTGTGGTTCATGCTTAGTGTGGTTCCTTGTCAGTGTGGTTCATGCTTAGTGTGGCTCATTCTCAGTGTGGTTCATGCTTAGTGTGGTTCCTTGTCAGTGTGGTTCATGCTTAGTGTGGCTCATTCTCAGTGTGGTTCATGCTTAGTGTGGCTCATTCTCAGTGTGGTTCATGCTTAGTGTGGCTCATTCTCAGTGTGGTTCATGCTTAGTGTGGCTCATTCTCAGTGTGGTTCATGCTTAGTGTGGCTCATTCTCAGTGTGGTTCATGCTTAGTGTGGTTCCTTGTCAGTGTGGTTCATGCTTAGTGTGGCTCATTCTCAGTATGGTTCATGCTTAGTGTGGCTCATTCTCAGTGTGGTTCATGCTTAGTGTGGTTCCTTGTCAGTGTGGTTCATGCTTAGTATGGCTCATTCTCAGTGTGGTTCATGCTTAGTGTGGCTCATTCTCAGTGTGGTTCATGCTTAGTGTGGCTCATTCTCAGTGTGGTTCATGCTTAGTGTGGCTCATTCTCAGTGTGGTTCATGCTTAGTGTGGCTCATTCTCAGTGTGGTTCATGCTTAGTGTGGCTCATTCTCAGTATGGTTCATGCTTAGTGTGGCTCATTCTCAGTATGGTTCATGCTTAGTGTGGTTCATGCTCAGTGTGGTTCATGCTCAGTGAGGTTCCTTGTCAGTGTGGTTCATGCTTAGTGTGGTTCCTTGTCAGTGTGGTTCATGCTTAGTGTGGCTCATTCTCAGTGTGGTTCATGCTTAGTGTGGTTCCTTGTCAGTGTGGTTCATGCTTAGTGTGGCTCATTCTCAGTGTGGTTCATGCTTAGTGTGGCTCATTCTCAGTGTGGTTCATGCTTAGTGTGGCTCATTCTCAGTGTGGTTCATGCTTAGTGTGGCTCATTCTCAGTGTGGTTCATGCTTAGTGTGGCTCATTCTCAGTGTGGTTCATGCTTAGTGTGGTTCCTTGTCAGTGTGGTTCATGCTTAGTGTGGCTCATTCTCAGTATGGTTCATGCTTAGTGTGGCTCATTCTCAGTGTGGTTCATGCTTAGTGTGGTTCCTTGTCAGTGTGGTTCATGCTTAGTATGGCTCATTCTCAGTGTGGTTCATGCTTAGTGTGGCTCATTCTCAGTGTGGTTCATGCTTAGTGTGGCTCATTCTCAGTGTGGTTCATGCTTAGTGTGGCTCATTCTCAGTGTGGTTCATGCTTAGTGTGGCTCATTCTCAGTGTGGTTCATGCGTAGTGTGGCTCCTTGTCAGTGTGGTTCATGCTTAGTGTGGTTCCTTGTCAGTGTGGTTCATGCTTAGTGTGGCTCCTTGTCAGTGTGGTTCATGCTTAGTGTGGTTCCTTGTCAGTGTGATTCTTAGTGTATTTCCTTCTCAGTGTGGTTCATGCTTAGTGTGGTTCCTTGTCAGTGTGGTTCATGCTTAGTGTGGCTCCTTGTCAGTGTGGTTCATGCTTAGTGTGGCTCCTTGTCAGTGTGGTTCATGCTTAGTGTGGCTCCTTGTCAGTGTGGTTCATGCTTAGTGTGGCTCCTTCTCAGTGTGGCTCCTTCTCAGTGTGGTTCCTTCTCAGTGTGGTTCCTTCTCAGTGTGGTTCCTTCTCAGTGTGGTTCATGCTTAGTGTGGCTCATTCTCAGTGTGGCTCATTCTCAGTGTGGTTCATGCTTAGTGTGGTTCATTCTCAGTGTGGTTCATGCTTAGTGTGGCTCATTCTCAGTGTGGTTCATGCTTAGTGTGGCTCATTCTCAGTATGGTTCATGCTTAGTGTGGCTCATTCTCAGTATGGTTCATGCTTAGTGTGGCTCATTCTCCGTGTGGTTCATGCTTAGTGTGGCTCATTCTCAGTATGGTTCATGCTTAGTGTGGCTCCTTCTCAGTGTGGTTCATGCTTAGTGTGGCTCCTTCTCAGTGTGGTTCATGCCTAGTGTGGCTCATTCTCAGTGTGGTTCATGCTTAGTGTGGCTCATTCTCAGTGTGGTTCATGCTTAGTGTGGTTCCTTGTCAGTGTGGTTCATGCTTAGTGTGGCTCATTCTCAGTGTGGTTCATGCTTAGTGTGGCTCATTCTCAGTGTGGTTCATGCTTAGTGTGGCTCATTCTCAGTGTGGTTCATGCTTAGTGTGGCTCATTCTCAGTGTGGTTCATGCTTAGTGTGGCTCATTCTCAGTGTGGTTCATGCTTAGTGTGGTTCCTTGTCAGTGTGGTTCATGCTTAGTGTGGCTCATTCTCAGTATGGTTCATGCTTAGTGTGGCTCATTCTCAGTGTGGTTCATGCTTAGTGTGGTTCCTTGTCAGTGTGGTTCATGCTTAGTATGGCTCATTCTCAGTGTGGTTCATGCTTAGTGTGGCTCATTCTCAGTGTGGTTCATGCTTAGTGTGGCTCATTCTCAGTGTGGTTCATGCTTAGTGTGGCTCATTCTCAGTGTGGTTCATGCTTAGTGTGGCTCATTCTCAGTGTGGTTCATGCTTAGTGTGGCTCCTTGTCAGTGTGGTTCATGCTTAGTGTGGTTCCTTGTCAGTGTGGTTCATGCTTAGTGTGGCTCCTTGTCAGTGTGGTTCATGCTTAGTGTGGTTCCTTGTCAGTGTGATTCTTAGTGTATTTCCTTCTCAGTGTGGTTCATGCTTAGTGTGGTTCCTTGTCAGTGTGGTTCATGCTTAGTGTGGCTCCTTGTCAGTGTGGTTCATGCTTAGTGTGGCTCCTTGTCAGTGTGGTTCATGCTTAGTGTGGCTCCTTCTCAGTGTGGTTCATGCTTAGTGTGGTTCCTTCTCAGTGTGGTTCATGCTTAGTGTGGTTCATGCTTAGTGTGGTTCATTCTCAGTGTGGTTCCTTCTCAGTGTGGTTCCTTCTCAGTGTGGTTCATGCTTAGTGTGGTTCCTTCTCAGTGTGGTTCATTCTCAGTGTGGCTCATTCTCAGTGTGGTTCATTCTCAGTGTGGTTCATGCTTAGTGTGGCTCATTCTCAGTGTGGTTCATGCTTAGTGTGGCTCATTCTCAGTGTGGTTCATGCTTAGTGTGGCTCATTCTCAGTATGGTTCATGCTTAGTGTGGCTCATTCTCAGTGTGGTTCATGCTTAGTGTGGCTCATTCTCAGTATGGTTCATGCTTAGTGTGGCTCATTCTCAGTGTGGTTCATGCTTAGTGTGGCTCATTCTCAGTGTGGTTCATGCTTAGTGTGGCTCATTCTCAGTGTGGTTCATGCTTAGTGTGGCTCATTCTCAGTGTTGTTCATGCTTAGTGTGGCTCATTCTCAGTGTGGTTCATGCTTAGTGTGGCTCCTTGTCAGTGTGGTTCATGCTTAGTGTGGTTCCTTGTCAGTGTGGTTCATGCTTAGTGTGGCTCCTTGTCAGTGTGGTTCATGCTTAGTGTGGTTCCTTGTCAGTGTGATTCTTAGTGTATTTCCTTCTCAGTGTGGTTCATGCTTAGTGTGGTTCCTTCTCAGTGTGGTTCATGCTTAGTGTGGTTCCTTCTCAGTGTGGTTCATGCTTAGTGTGGCTCATTCTCAGTGTGGCTCATTCTCAGTGTGGTTCATTCTCAGTGTGGTTCATGCTTAGTGTGGCTCATTCTCAGTGTGGTTCATGCTTAGTGTGGCTCATTCTCAGTGTGGTTCATGCTTAGTGTGGCTCATTCTCAGTATGGTTCATGCTTAGTGTGGCTCATTCTCAGTGTGGTTCATGCTTAGTGTGGCTCATTCTCAGTATGGTTCATGCTTAGTGTGGCTCATTCTCAGTGTGGTTCATGCTTAGTGTGGCTCATTCTCAGTGTGGTTCATGCTTAGTGTGGCTCATTCTCAGTGTGGTTCATGCTTAGTGTGGCTCATTCTCAGTGTGGTTCATGCTTAGTGTGGCTCATTCTCAGTATGGTTCATGCTTAGTGTGGCTCATTCTCAGTATGGTTCATGCTTAGTGTGGTTCATGCTCAGTGTGGTTCCTTGTCAGTGTGATTCTTAGTGTATTTCCTTCTCAGTGTGGTTCATGCTTAGTGTGGCTCATTCTCAGTATGGTTCATGCTTAGTGTGGCTCCTTGTCAGTGTGGTTCATGCTTAGTGTGGCTCATTCTCAGTGTGGTTCATGCTTAGTGTGGCTCATTCTCAGTGTGGTTCATGCTTAGTGTGGCTCATTCTCAGTGTGGTTCATGCTTAGTGTGGCTCATTCTCAGTGTGGTTCATGCTTAGTGTGGCTCATTCTCAGTGTGATTCTTAGTGTATTTCCTTCTCAGTGTGGTTCATGCTTAGTGTGGCTCCTTGTCAGTGTGGTTCATGCTTAGTGTGGCTCCTTGTCAGTGTGGTTCATGCTTAGTGTGGTTCCTTGTCAGTGTGATTCTTAGTGTATTTCCTTCTCAGTGTGGTTCATGCTTAGTGTGGTTCCTTGTCAGTGTGGTTCATGCTTAGTGTGGCTCCTTGTCAGTGTGGTTCATGCTTAGTGTGGCTCCTTGTCAGTGTGGTTCATGCTTAGTGTGGTTCCTTGTCAGTGTGATTCTTAGTGTATTTCCTTCTCAGTGTGGTTCATGCTTAGTGTGGTTCCTTCTCAGTGTGGTTCATGCTTAGTGTGGTTCCTTCTCAGTATGGTTCATGCTTAGTGTGGCTCATTCTTAGTATGGTTCATGCTTAGTGTGGTTCCTTCTCAGTGTGGTTCATGCTTAGTGTGGTTCCTTCTCAGTGTGGTTCATGCTTAGTGTGGCTCATTCTTAGTATGGTTCATGCTTAGTGTGGTTCCTTCTCAGTGTGGTTCATGCTTAGTGTGGCTCATTCTCAGTGTGGTTCATGCTCAGTGTGGCTCATTCTCAGTGTGGTTCATGCTTAGTGAGGTTCCTTCTCAGTGTGGTTCATGCTTAGTGTGGTTCCTTCTCAGTATGGTTCATGCTTAGTGTTGTTCCTTCTCAGTGAGGTTCCTTGTCAGTGTGAATCTTAGTGT
The DNA here is from genome assembly GCF_048569485.1 of Anomaloglossus baeobatrachus. Lineage (NCBI taxonomy): Eukaryota > Metazoa > Chordata > Amphibia > Anura > Aromobatidae > Anomaloglossus > Anomaloglossus baeobatrachus. The sequence goes on along the minus strand of NC_134357.1, from coordinate 597,977,269 downwards.
ATTTCCTTCTCAGTGTGGCTCATGCTTAGTGTGGCTCATTCTCAATGTGGTTCATGCTTAGTGTGGTTCCTTCTCAGTGTGGTTCATGCTTAGTGTGGTTCCTTCTCAGTATGGTTCATGCTTAGTGTGGCTCATTCTCAGTATGGTTCATGCTTAGTGTGGCTCCTTGTCAGTGTGGTTCATGCTTAGTGTGGCTCATTCTCAGTGTGGTTCATGCTTAGTGTGGCTCATTCTCAGTGTGGTTCATGCTTAGTGTGGCTCATTCTCAGTGTGGTTCATGCTTAGTGTGGCTCATTCTCAGTGTGGTTCATGCTTAGTGTGGCTCATTCTCAGTGTGGTTCATGCTTAGTGTGGCTCATTCTCAGTGTGGTTCATGCTTAGTGTGGCTCATTCTCAGTGTGGTTCATGCTTAGTGTGGCTCCTTGTCAGTGTGGTTCATGCTTAGTGTGGTTCCTTGTCAGTGTGATTCTTAGTGTATTTCCTTCTCAGTGTGGTTCATGCTTAGTGTGGTTCCTTGTCAGTGTGATTCTTAGTGTATTTCCTTCTCAGTGTGGTTCATGCTTAGTGTGGTTCCTTCTCAGTGTGGTTCATGCTTAGTGTATTTCCTTCTCAGTGTGGTTCATGCTTAGTGTGGCTCATTCTTAGTATGGTTCATGCTTAGTGTGGTTCCTTCTCAGTATGGTTCATGCTTAGTGTGGCTCATTCTTAGTATGGTTCATGCTTAGTGTGGCTCATTCTCAGTGTGGTTCATGCTTAGTGTGGCTCATTCTTAGTATGGTTCATGCTTAGTGTGGCTCATTCTCAGTGTGGTTCATGCTCAGTGTGGCTCATTCTCAGTGTGGTTCATGCTTAGTGAGGTTCCTTCTCAGTGTGGTTCATGCTTAGTGTGGTTCCTTCTCAGTATGGTTCATGCTTAGTGTGGTTCCTTCTCAGTGTGGTTCCTTGTCAGTGTGGTTCCTTGTCAGTGTGGTTCCTTGTCAGTGTGGTTCCTTCTCAGTGTGGTTCCTTCTCAGTATGGTTTGCTCTCTGTGAGGTTGCTTATCACTGTGTTTCGTGCTCAGTGTGGTTTCCCAAACAATTATGGCCTGCACCTTTCCAGGGTCCATCTTGAACCCAATCGCTGACACAATGAACCCCAGGAATGAGATTTCTTGAATAGCAAATGTACGTTTTTCAGTGTGTTTCGTGCTCAGTGTGGTTCCTTGTCAGTGTGGTTCCTTGTCAGTGTGGTTCCTTGTCAGTGTGGTTCCTTGTCAGTGTGGTTCCTTGTCAGTGTGGTTCCTTGTCAGTGTGTTTCATGCTCAGTGTGGTTCCTTGTCAGTATGGTTCCTTGTCAGTGTGTTTCGTGCTCAGTGTGGTTCCTTGTCAGTGTGTTTCGTGCTCAGTGTGGTTCCTTGTCAGTGTGGTTCATTGTCAATGTGTTTTGTGCTCAGTGTGGTTCCTTGTCAGTGTGGTTCCTTGTCAGTGTGTTTCCTGCTCAGTGTGGTTCCTTGTCAGTATGGTTCCTTGTCAGTGTGTTTCGTGCTCAGTGTGGTTCCTTGTCAGTGTGTTTCGTGCTCAGTGTGGTTCCTTGTCAGTGTGGTTCCTTGTCAGTGTGTTTTGTGCTCAGTGTGGTTCCTTGTCAGTGTGGTTCCTTGTCAGTGTGGTTCCTTGTCAGTGTGGTTCCTTGTCAGTGTGTTTCGTGCTCAGTGTGGTTCCTTGTCAGTGTGTTTCGTGCTCAGTGTGATTCCTTGTCAGTGTGGTTCCTAGTCAGTGTGTTTTGTGCTCAGTGTGGTTCCTTGTCAGTGTGGTTCCTTGTCAGTGTGTTTAGTGCTCAGTGTGGTTCCTTGTCAGTATGGTTCCTTGTCAGTGTGGTTCCTTGTCAGTGTGTTTCCTTGTCAGTATGGTCCCTTGTCAGTGTGTTTCGTGCTCAGTGTGGTTCCTTGTCAGTATGGTTCCTTGTCAGTGTGGTTCCTTGTCAGTGTGGTTCCTTGTCAGTGTGGTTCCTTCTCAGTGTGGTTCCTTCTCAGTATGGTTCGCTCTCAGTGAGGTTGCTTATCACTGTGCTTCGTGCTCAGTGTGGTTTCCCAAACAATTATGGCCTGCACCTTTCCAGGGTCCATCTTGAACCCAATCGCTGACACAATGAACCCCAGGAATGAGATTTCTTGAATAGCAAATGTACATTTTTCAGTGTGTTTCGTGCTCAGTGTGGTTCCTTGTCAGTGTGGTTCCTTCTCAGTATGGTTTGCTCTCAGTGAGGTTGCTTATCACTGTGTTTCATGCTCAGTGTGGTTGCTTGTCAGTGTGGTTGCTTGTCAGTGTGGTTGCTTGTCAGTGTGGTTGCTTGTCAGTGTGGTTCCTTGTCAGTGTGGTTCCTTGTCAGTGTGGTTCCTTGTCAGTGTGGTTCCTTGTCAGTGTGGTTCCTTGTCAGTGTGGTTCCTTGTCAGTGTGGTTCATTGTCAATGTGTTTTGTGCTCAGTGTGGTTCCTTGTCAGTGTGGTTCCTTGTCAGTGTGTTTCGTGATCAGTGTGGTTCCTTGTCAGTGTGGTTCCTTGTCAGTGTGGTTCCTTGTCAGTGTGGTTCCTTGTCAGTGTGGTTCCTTGTCAGTGTGGTTCCTTGTCAGTGTGGTTCCTTGTCAATGTGTTTTGTGCTCAGTGTGGTTCCTTGTCAGTGTGGTTCCTTGTCAGTGTGGTTCATTGTCAATGTGTTTTGTGCTCAGTGTGGTTCCTTGTCAGTGTGGTTCCTTGTCAGTGTGGTTCCTTGTCAGTGTGTTTCGTGATCAGTGTGGTTCCTTGTCAGTGTGGTTCCTTGTCAGTGTGGTTCCTTGTCAGTGTGGTTCCTTGTCAGTGTGTTTTGTGCTCAGTGTGGTTCCTTGTCAGTGTGGTTCCTTGTCAGTGTGGTTCCTTGTCAGTGTGGTTCCTTGTCAGTGTGGTTCATTGTCAGTGTGGTTCATTGTCAATGTGTTTTGTGCTCAGTGTGGTTCCTTGTCAGTGTGGTTCCTTGTCAGTGTGTTTTGTGCTCAGTGTGGTTCCTTGTCAGTGTGGTTCCTTGTCAGTGTGGTTCCTTGTCAGTGTGGTTCCTTGTCAGTGTGGTTCCTTGTCAGTGTGTTTCGTGATCAGTGTGGTTCCTTGTCAGTGTGGTTCCTTGTCAGTGTGGTTCCTTGTCAGTGTGGTTCCTTGTCAGTGTGTTTTGTGCTCAGTGTGGTTCCTTGTCAGTGTGGTTCCTTGTCAGTGTGGTTCCTTGTCAGTGTGGTTCCTTGTCAGTGTGGTTCATTGTCAGTGTGGTTCATTGTCAATGTGTTTTGTGCTCAGTGTGGTTCCTTGTCAGTGTGGTTCCTTGTCAGTGTGTTTTGTGCTCAGTGTGGTTCCTTGTCAGTGTGGTTCCTTGTCAGTGTGGTTCCTTGTCAGTGTGGTTCCTTGTCAGTGTGGTTCCTTGTCAGTGTGGTTCCTTGTCAGTATGGTTCGCTCTCAGTGAGGTTGCTTATCACTGTGTTTCGTGCTCAGTGTGGTTTCCCAAACAATTATGGCCTCCACCTTTCCAGGGTCCATCTTGAACCCAATCGCTGACACAATGAACCCCAGGAATGAGATTTCTTGAATAGTAAATGTACATTTTTCTAACTTGGCGAACAAGGAATTCTCTCTAAACCTTTGTACCACAGAGTTGATATGTGCAGTGCCCCACGGGGCAGGTGGTTAACCTACTCGTTGCCGGCAATTGAAGGTCGGGTCAGGCGATGTCACTGGTGGCCTTGCCTGGTTCCGTTGCCCTGAGGCGTACAGCAAATGGAAGGGAAAGTAGGGTCATTGGGAAAGTTTGTCATGATGCCACCTGTGGTATGTGGCCAGGGAGTAGTCGCCGCTGCAGAATTCCTCACCGGGGCCAGTGTTATGGCAGTCCCTTGGAAGCACCAAAGCGTGGGGTGACAGAGTCTCTAAACAGAGTCTGAGTCAGCAACTGCAGTCCAAGGTTCTTTTGCTTTAAAGCTGCACCGAGGAGCTGGTCTCTGCCGTCATGGGCTCCGGTCAATACTAAGCAAAAAGGAGCCTCCACCAGTGTTTGTAGAGAGAGTGTCCTTTTCCTAGGATGTCTCCCTCAGCAGTTAGGAACTCTGGCTGAGCTCCCACTCCAAGCCCCGGACCTAGTGTAATCCAAGAGTTCCCGAAGTGTCTTGACAGAACTATGGTGCCGACTTGTCTAACTGTATGAGTGTGTTGCGCCTACCTTTACCCCCAATGGTGCCTGCCCCCTGGCAGTTACCCTGGCGACTAGAAGGTGCCATGGCTCTATATGGCCACCCCTGTCTGCCCCAAGACAGCTCCCTAGTGGGAAGCACCTAACTGTGTGTGAGATGAAATATGGTGACACCGATGGTTAAACCCCCCCCTTACCTGAGATGGGTATCACACCTTAACTGAGGGGCAGTACCCTGTGGCGACCAGAGCCTCAGGGGCGCCACATATGTCCATAATGAGAATCCAGATCAGGCGAAAAGATCAGAATATCAACCAGATAAACCACAATAAACCTTCCAATGTAATCAGAAAAAAATATCATTTATGAAGTTAAGAATGCTGTCTCCACCCATCACCCTCCTGGATGCGTAGAAAATTACAAGGCCCTCTAAGATCGAGTTTAAAAAACCATTTGGCCCCCGTTAGCTGGTTATATAGGTCGGGGATAAGTGGAAGCAGATAGGTATTTATAATCGTTATCTTATTCAATTCACAGATATTGAGGCAGGGACGGAGTCCACCATCCTTCTTTTTGACAAAGAAAAATCTAGCAGCTACACGAGAGGAGGAAGGATGAACATGCTCCGTCCGTAAACTTTCGCTCAAGTATGCCTTCATGGCAGCTGCTCAGGGCCAGACAAGTTATACAGGCGAGCTTTAGGCAATTTGGCATTAGGGACAAGGTTGATGGTGCAATCGTAAGGACGATGGGGCGGTAAGATCTCTGCCTCTTTTTCTGAAAAAAAATCTCTGAAATCCTTGAGGTTCTCCGGAAGACTCTCCGGACTAGCAGAGAAAACCTGAACAGAAGTGAGACATCTCCTATGACAATCAGAACCCCACCTGCCAATATCCCTCTGACACCAATCAATGGCAGGATTATGCATGTGCAGCCAGGGGATTCCCAACACCAACCCCGCAGGTAAACTATCCATCACATAACAGAGATGGCCTCGGTATGGAGAGATCCCACCTTGAGTGTGATGGAGAGATCCCACCTTGAGTGTGAATTTCACCATTACAAACAGGGCCAGGTTCTGGAGTAACGGCGTTTGGTCAATGGCGATAATCTGGATGTGTCCCTTTAACCTGACTGTCCCTAAACCTAGTTTCGTAACCAGTCCAGAATCAATAAAGTCAAGGAAAGTGAATGCTGAAATGAATCGATTCTCAAAAAACAGTTCCACATTCACTAACACTTTACTTGAGGAGTTGAGGTACCTGGACGTCTGGTGGACCTCCTCGATAATCACCCATATTTAGGCATTTCCTGACAGTTTGTCTGCGGGGGTGTGACGCCCTGGCAAAACCAGGTTGTCACACAGTTTTAGGCCCCCCCTCAGGGAAGGACAGACACACCAGTGGGCGGGACCAGGTGGATGGGGAACGCCCACCTAGGGGTTTGGAGAGCCCGGGGCCAAAAAAACAGTGTGTTAAAGTTAAGTTTGGAGTGGAGCAGGAGTTCAAGTTTGGAGTGGAGGTGCCAAGCTGACAGGCATCAGGGTTGGAGCCCTGGCATGCTGGCTAGGTGGCAGATGGTGATCAGTGGCAGAAGGAGACGGGAAGACGGCTGACGGAGATCTGAGGTGGACCGGGGCAGGGTTGTAGCCCGCCGGTACCGACACCGGAGAACCAATCCGGAAACCGTGCACAAAGGGGGTACTTGGACCCTGAAGCCAGGACTGGCACCAACGGCCTAGCTAATTAACCAATTGAGGGCAGGATTATAGGTCCTGTCCCAACCTAAGTCCCGAAAAGTAGACAACCACCCACCGAGAGGGATAGGGCATCCGCCAGGGCCCGGTAGATCCCACGGGTCAGCGTCTGACGGGCACAGCTCCCAACCAAAGGACTGGGAGCAGACTCCCGTGTTACACACCGGGAAGACCATCGCTGAAAAATACAGAAGTACAGAGGAAAGGGACATTGATCACCAGCCTGGGTGTGGGACCAGATACACCCGTCTGCGGAGGCCGGCCACCAGCACCTTGGTTTACCAAAAGAACTGTGTATTTATTGACTCTATACATCAGTGCAACCTCATCCAGCACCAGGACAACCGAACTGTAAGTGTGCTGATCCCTTCACAACACTGGACCCCGGGGCATCCATCCCTACCCACGGAGGGGTTAACATCCAGCTGCCATCACATCTTCCCCGGGCACCCCATAACAGCAGCGGTGGTTCTACAGTTCACCACACACCGTGGGTGGTGTCACAGACAGTTTCTAATAAATCCCGTACAATTACATCCCCCTTTTATTCAAAGTGTCCGCTTGACCCCCAGCTCCGATAGAGTCCCTCGAGCCATACCGCAGATCTGGATCCGAGCAGCACCGGCTGCTGGCACGGGGGCGGCACAGGGGCGTGTTAAGCAGTTCTTCTGTCGCGGGCGGGGGTGCGCTGCTCGACCGCGCTCGCGGCTCAGGTCCGGCTGCTGCTGCTGCTGTTCGGTGGCTCGAGCGGTGGGCCGGATCCGGGGACTCGAGCGGCTCTCCTCGCCCGTGAGTGAAAGGGGCTGGTTTGGTTTGGGGATTTGGTTCGTGATGCCACCCACGGGTCGTGGTGAGGTTGGGGCACCACCGCTGCTGGTGACGGGGATCCCGGGAGCGTTGTTAGGGAGCAGCTTGGATGTTTTCCCCCTCCGTGGGTAGGGGTTGGTGGTCCCGGGGCCCGGTAAGGGTGAAGGGAGGAATGCAGGGTAGGTGAGGTGCAGGGTCGCAGGGGGCAGCGCGGTGCCAGAGGGCACGGTGGTACTCACTCAGCCAAGAACAGATACAGAGTCTCCGGTAAAACAAATGGCTGGATGGACGGTACCCGCAGCCAGCCGCTGTGATCACTCCCGGACGGTTGGTGGCGGCTGCCCCTCCCCGCACCTTTTATGTGTTCGGCTCCGATGGCCTCCCACCGGCAACCCGCTCCCCAGCGCACAGGTGCCGGAGGAGCCCTTCTGCCCGCAGGCTCCGGCCCTGGGAGCTCCAGCTCTGGCGGTAGCCGTATCTCCCTGTTCGGTTTGGATGGTTGCCTTCAATCGGGTCTTGGTTGCTAGGATACCCCGAGGTTCCCGTCGCTAACGGATTTGACCAGTTTAACGGCGACTCCCAGCCTGGTCGAGGTCCGCAGGCCCTGCCGGTTTGTGCTGGATTCTCTTCACTCCCCGGTTCAGCACCGGTGGGCCACCGCCCAACCCCGGCCCCACGGCTCCGCGTCGATAGGCCACCCCCGCAGACGGCCACCACCGTCCGCCAACCCCGCTGTATGTGCCCGGGCCACGCACCCGGACACGGTCAGTCTGCTCCTCCACTACCACTTCCCTAAACTCCACTCCACTGTCTTCCTTTCCCGGCTCCAGGACTGTGAACTCCTCGATGGGCAAGGCCAACCGCCTGGCTCCGCCCCACCTGGTGTGGACATCAGACCCTGGAGGGAGGCAACAAGGATTTGTGTGTGCGGCTGCTGTGCCTAACCGGGGTGTGGAGTGTGTTGTTGCTGTACCTGTGACGTCCTGGCTTGTCCAGGACGCCACACTTCCATAAATGTCCAGTGTGACCACATTATAAACTGAGTCTGAGACCATGACGTTGTCTCCTCTCCAAGACTGGGAGGATTTAAGGGAACCTCCTGTCGCTCCTCTCATCTCTCCCGAATCCTGCGGTCCATTCGGATAGCCTGAATCATGGCCTCCCCTAGTGAACCCGGAAGGGGATGGAGAGCCAGAACGTCCTTTAAAGTATCTAACAGGCCCCTGTGATACGGACACTTGAGGGCTGCGTGTTCCACTGGACCTGAGATGACCATTGTCTGAAGTATACAGCTCTGAGGTGCGGCCTCCCTGTGTCAGGTTCATGATCTTTGCCTCTGCCGCCTGGACTCTGTCAGGTTCCTCATATATCAACCCCAGAAAGTCAAAAAAGGTGTCAACAGAAAACCGTTCTGGGGCTAACGGGGATAGAAAAAACCCCCATGTCTGGGGAACCCGCTTTAAAAGGGACATAATGATACCCACCCGCTGGGACTCATTCGCTGACGATCAGGGTCGTAGCGTAAAAAACAATTCACGGCTCTCCCTGAAGACTCTGAACTGGTCTTTCTCCCCAGAAACCTCATCAGGGAGCACCACCATGGGTTCTAAAGAGCTCAACTGTACGTCAGTCGCTAGTGAGGGGTTCTGGGAAGTGCCCCTGAGAAGACTCCAACTTCTGCTGCTCCATGGCTAGATCCTGGACCACCTGATCACAGAGAGTCCGTACTGGATCCATGGGTGGAAAAATAAAAAGTCAGGCCAGTTGTAATGTGATGCAGCCACTAATTATGGGGAGTATGGACGGAAGAGTAGTCAGAAAAGCCGGAGTCTGGTTACGGGAGGACACATATAATGTAAACAGAGGCATAGTCAGGGCACTATCTAAGGGTCAGAAGTCCAGGAGAGCACGTAATAAGTTCAGGGGGAAAGCAGAGACATGCTCAAATAATGGTCCAAAGTCAGAGAACAAAGCTCAAACCAACAGCACAACGGCAGAACCAGAGAATACAACTGGCGATAGGCGAGCATGCTCAGTAAGGAAACCTGAGCAATCACCAGGATGGTGGGACACCTGCGTAATCAGCACCAACATGGAGTCCTGACCTGTCAGTCACACTGCTAGCTGGTAACAGGAAAGAGCAGCAGAACATCTCCAAAGGCAAGATGCTCTGCACAGAGGAATCGTGACACTCAGAAAGTGCCCCAGGATGTGTTATTCCCCGTGTCCGTTCCTCCCACCCTCCAGATCTGTATTTTGGAATAATACGGCCACCATTCTGAATTCTACTCTGGAAAATAATCTCCCATAGGATAAAGTATATATAGTCTGCTGTATCTAATCCTAATATGTGTGATACTGTCTGCTGGGCTGTATCTAATCCTCTCCTGTGTGATACTGTATGCTGAGCCGTGTATCTAATCCTATCCTGTGTGATACTGTCTGCTGGGCTGTATCTAATCCTCTCCTGTGTGATACTGTCTGCTGAGCCGTGTATCTAATCCTCTCCTGTGGGATACTGTCTGCTGAGCTGTATCTAATCCTAATATATGTGATACTGTCTGCTGAGCCATGTATCTAATTCTCTCCTGTGTGATACTGTCTGCTGAGCTGTGTATCTAATCCTCTCCTGTGTGATACTGTCTGCTGAGCCGTGTATCTAATCCTCTCCTGTGTGATACTGTCTGCTGAGCTGTGTATCTAATCCTCTCCTGTGTGATACTGTCTGCTGAGCCGTGTATCTAATCCTCTCCTGTGGGATACTGTCTGCTGAGCTGTATCTAATCCTAATATATGTGATACTGTCTGCTGAGCCATGTATCTAATTCTCTCCTGTGTGATACTGTCTGCTGAGCTGTGTATCTAATCCTCTCCTGTGTGATACTGTCTGCTGAGCTGTATCTAATCCTAATATATGTGATACTGTCTGCTGAGCTGTGTATCTAATCCTATCTTGTGTGATACTGTCTGCTGAGCTGTGTATCTAATCCTATCCTGTGTGATACTGTCTGCTGAGCCGTGTATCTAATCTTCTCCTGTGTGATACTGTCTGCTGCGCTGTGTATCTAATCCTCTCCTGTGTGATACTGTCTGCTGAGCTGTGTATCTAATCCTCTCCTGTGTGATACTGTCTGCTGAGCTGTGTATCTAATCCTCTCCTGTGTGATACTGTCTGCTGAGCCGTGTATCTAATCCTCTCCTGTGTGATACGGTCTGCTGAGCTGTGTATCTAATCCTCTCCTGTGTGATACGGTCTGCTGAGCCATGTATCTAATTCTCTCCTGTGTGATACTGTCTGCTGAGCTGTGTATCTAATCTTCTCCTGTGTGATACTGTCTGCTGAGCTGTGTATCTAATCCTCTCCTGTGTGATACTGTCTGCTGAGCTGTGTATCTAATCCTCTCCTGTGTGATACTGTCTGCTGAGCTGTGTATCTAATCCTCTCCTGTGTGATACTGTCTGCTGAGCTGTGTATCTAATCCTGTCCTGTGATACGGTCTGCTGAGCTGTGTATCTAATTCTCTCCTGTGTGATACTGTCTGCTGAGCTGTGTATCTAATCCTATCCTGTGTGATACTGTCTGCTGAGCTGTGTATCTAATTCTCTCCTGTGTGATACTGTCTGCTGAGCCGTGTATCTAATCTTCTCCTGTGTGATACGGTCTGCTGAGCTGTGTATCTAATCCTCTCCTGTGTGATACTGTCTGCTGAGCTGTGTATCTAATCCTATCCTGTGTGATACTGTCTGCTGAGCTGTGTATCTAATCCTATCCTGTGTGATAGTCTGTTGAGCCGTGTATCTAATCTCCTGTGTGATACTGTCTGCTGAGCCGTGTATATAATCCTCTCCTGTGTGATACTGTCTGCTGAGCTGTGTATCTAATCCTCTCCTGTGTGATACTGTCTGCTGAGCCGTGTATCTAATCCTCTCCTGTGTGATACTGTCTGCTGAGCTGTGTATCTAATCCTCTCCTGAGTGATACTGACTGCTGAGCGGTGTATCTAATCCTCTCCTGTGTGATACTGTCTGCTGAGCTGTGTATCTAATCCTCTCCTGTGTGATACTGTAAGCTGAGCTGTGTATCTAATCCTCTCCTGTGTGATACTGTATGCTGAGCTGTGTATCTAATCCTCTCCTGTGTGATACTGGGCTGTGTATCTAATGCTCTTCTGTGTGATACTGTCTACTGAGCTGTGTATCTAATCCTCTCCTGTGTGATACTGTCTGCTGAGTTGTGTATCTAATCCTCTCCTGTGTGATACTGTCTGCTGAGCTGTGTATCTAATCCTCTCCTGTGTGATACTGTCTGCTGAGCTGTGTATCTAATCCTATCCTGTGTGATACTGTCTGCTGATCTGTGTATCTAATCCTCTCCTGTGTGATACTGTCTGCTGAGCTGTGTATCTAATCCTCTCCTGTGTTACTGTCTGCTGAGCCGTGTATCTAATCCTCTCCTGTGTGATACTGTTTGCTGAGCTGTGTATCTAATCCTGTTCAGTGTGATACTGTCTGCTGAGCCGTGTATCTAATCCTGCCCTGTGTGATACTGTCTACTGAGCTGTGTATCTAATCCTATCCTGTGTGATACTGTCTGCTGAGCCGGATATCTAGTCCTCTCCTGTGTGATACTGTCTGCTGTGCTGTGTATCTAATCGTCCTCTGTGTGATACTGTCTGCTGAGCTGTGTATCTAATCCTCTCCTGTGTGATACTGTCTGCTGAGCTGTGTATCTAATCCTCTCCTGTGTGATACTGTCTGCTGAGCCGTGTATCTAATCCTCTCCTGTGTGATACTGTCTGCTGAGCTGTGTATCTAATCCTCTCCTGTGTGATACTGTCTGCTGAGCTGTGTATCTAATCCTCTCCTGTGTGATACTGTCTGCTGAGCCGTGTATCTAATCCTCTCCTGTGTGATACTGTCTGCTGAGCTGTGTATCTAATCCTCTCCTGTGTGATACTGTCTGCTGTGCTGTGTATCTAATCGTCCTCTGTGTGATACTGTCTGCTGAGCTGTGTATCTAATCCTCTCCTGTGTGATACTGTCTGCTGAGCTGTGTATCTAATCCTCTCCTGTGTGATAATTTCTGCTGAGCAGTGTATCTAATCCTATCCTGTGTGATACTGTCTGCTGAGCTGTGTATCTAATCCTATCCTGTGTGATACTGTCTGCTGATCTGTGTATCTAATCCTCTCCTGTGTGATACTGTCTGCTGAGCTGTGTATCTAATCCTCTCCTGTGTGATACTGTCTGCTGAGCCGTGTATCTAATCCTCTCCTGTGTGATACTGTTTGCTGAGCTGTGTATCTAATCCTGTTCAGTGTGATACGGTCTGCTGAGCCATGTATCTAATCCTATCCTGTGTGATACTGTCTGCTGAGCCGTGTATCTAATCCTGTCCTGTGTGGTACTGTCTGCTGAGCCGTGTATCTAATCCTCTCCTGTGTGATACTATCTGCTGAGCCGTGTATCTAATCCTGTCCTGTGTGGTACTGTCTGCTGAGCCGTGTATCTAAACCTCTCCTGTGTGATACTGTCTGCTGAGCCGTGTATCTAATCCTGCCCTGTGTGATACTGTCTACTGAGCTGTGTATCTAATCCTATCCTGTGTGATACTGTCTGCTGAGCCGGGTATCTAGTCCTCTCCTGTGTGATACTGTCTGCTGTGCTGTGTAGCTAATCCTGTCCTGTGTGGTACTGTCTGCTGAGCCGTGTATCTAATTCTATCCTGTGTGATACTGTCCGCTGAGCTGTGTATCTAATCCTATCCTGTGTAATACTGTGCTGTGTATCTAATCCTCTCCTGTGTGATACTGTCTGCTGAGCTGTGTATCTAATCATTTCCCATGTGATACTTTCTGCTGAGCTGTGTATCTAATCCTATCCTGTGTGATACTGTCTGCTGAGCTGTGTATCTAATCATATCCTGTGTGATACTGTCTGCTGAGCTATGTATCTAATCCTATCCTGTATGATACCTACTAGTAAGCCATATATATAATACTATACTATGTGACAGTGTCTGTTGAGTCTTGCATCAAATCCTGTCCTATGTGATAGCATCTGCTGAGCTGCTGTATCCAATCCTTTTCCTTTGTGTGATACTCTCTGCATGGTAATGTGTTTATAAAATATTGCAGCTAAGGACAAGAAACTATTAATCATGTGGTATAGGGAGTCAGCGAGCTGTCAGTGTGGTTCCTTGTCAGTGTGGTTCCTTGTCAGTGTGGTTCCTTGTCAGTGTAGTTCCTTGTCAGTGTGGTTCCTTGTCAGTGTAGTTCCTTGTCAGTGTGGTTCCTTGTCAGTGTGGTTCATTGTCAGTGTGGTTCATGATTGGTTTGGTTTTTGCTTCGTGTGGTTCCTTCTCAATGTGTTTCGTGCTCAGTGTTTTTTTTTCTCAGGGTGGTTCCTTGTCAGTGTGGTTTCTTCTCAGGGTGGTTAATGCTCAGGTATGGTTCCTTGAGAGTGGGATTCCTTCTTACTGTAGTTTCTTGTCAGTGTGATCCCGTCTCAGTGTGGTTTATGATTAATGTGGTACCTTCTTAGTGTGGTTCCTTGTCAGTGTGGTACCTTCTCAGTGTAGTTCATGCTTAATGTGGTACCTTCTCAGTGTTTTTCCTTCTCAATGTGTTTCGCTCTGTGTGGTACCTTCTTAGTGTGGATCCTTCTCAGTGTAGTCCATGCTTAATGTGGTACCTTCTCAGTGTGGTTCCATCTCAGTGTGTTTCACTCTGTGTGGTACCTTCTTAGTGTGGTTCCTTCTCAGTGTAGTTCATGCTTAATGTGGTACCTTCTTAGTGTGGTTCCTTCTCAGTGTAGTCCATGCTTAATGTGGTACCTTCTCAGTGTGGTTCCATCTCAGTGTGTTTCACTCTGTGTGGTACCTTCTTAGTGCAGGTCCTTCTCAGTGTAGTTCATGCTTAATGTGGTACCTTCTTAGTGTGGGTCCTTCTCAGTGTGTTTCGCTCTGTGTGGTACCTTCTTAGTGTGGGTCCTTGTCAGTGTAGTTCATGCTTAATGTGGTACCTTCTTAGTGTGTTTCGCTCTGTGTGGTACCTTCTTAGTGTGGGTCCTTCTCAGTGTAGTCCATGCTTAATGTGGTACCTTCTTAGTGTGGTTCCTTCTCAGTGTGTTTCGCTCTGTGTGGTACCTTCTTAGTGTGGTTTCTTAGTGTAGTCCATGCTTAATGTGGTACCTTCTTAGTGTGGTTCCTTCTCAGTGTGTTTCGCTCTGTGTGGTACCTTCTTAGTATGGTTCCTTCTCAGTGTGTTTCGCTCTGTGTGGTACCTTCTTAGTGTGGGTCCTTGTCAGTGTAGTTCATGCTTAATGTGGTACCTTCTTAGTGTGGGTCCTTCTCAGTGTGTTTCGCTCTGTGTGGTACCTTCTTAGTGTGGGTCCTTCTCAGTGTAGTTCATGCTTAATGTGGTACCTTCTTAGTGTGGTTCCTTGTCAGTGTGTTTCGCTTTGTGTGGTACCTTCTTAGTGCAGGTCCTTCTCAGTGTAGTTCATGCTTAATGTGGTACCTTCTTAGTGTGGGTCCTTCTCAGTGTGTTTCGCTCTGTGTGGTACCTTCTTAGTGTGGGTCCTTGTCAGTATAGTTCATGCTTAATATGGTACCTTTTTAGTGTGGTTCCTTCTCAGTGTGTTTTGCTCTGTGTGGTACCTTCTTAGTGTGGTTCCTTCTCAGTGTGTTTTGCTCTGTGTGGTACCTTCTTAGTGTGGGTCCTTTTCAGTGTAGTTCATGCTTAATGTGGTACCTGCTTAGTGTGGTTCCTTCTCAGTGTGTTTCGCTCTGTGTGGTACCTTCTTAGTGTGGGTCCTTCTCAGTGTAGTTCATGCTTAATGTGGTACCTTCTTAGTGTGGTTCCTTCTCAGTGTGTTTCGCTCTGTGTGGTACCTTCTTAGTGTGGGTCCTTGTCAGTGTAGTTCATGCTTAATGTGGTACCTTCTTTGTGTAGTTCCTTCTCAGTGTTTTGCTCTCTGTGGTACCTTCTTAGTGTGGTTCTTTCTCAGTGTGTTTCGCTCTGTGTGGTACCTTCTTAGTGTGGTTCTTTCTCAGTGTGTTTCGCTCTGTGTGCTACCTTCTTAGTGTGGTTCCTTGTCAGTGTGTTTCACTCTGTGTGGTACCTTCTTAGTGTGGGTCCTTCTCAGTGTAGTTCATGCTTAATGTGGTACCTTCTCAGTGTTTTTCCTTCTCAGTGTGTTTCGCTCTGTGTGGTACCTTCTTAGTGTGGGTCCTTCTCAGTGTAGTTCATGCTTAATATGGTACCTTCTTAGTGTGGTTCCTTCTCAGTGTAGTTCATGCTTAATGTGGTACCTTCTTAGTGTGGTTCTTTCTCAGTGTGTTTCGCTCTGTGTGGTACCTTCTTAGTGTGGGTCCTTCTCAGTGTAGTTTATGCTTAATGTGGTACCTTCTTAGTGTGGTTCTTTCTCAGTGTGTTTCGCTCTGTGTGGTACCTTCTTAGTATGGTTCCTTCTCAGTGTAGTTCATGCTTAATGTGGTACCTTCTTAGTGTGGTTCCTTCTCAGTGTGTTTCGCTCTGTGTGGTACCTTCTTAGTGTGGGTCCTTCTCAGTGTAGTCCATGCTTAATGTGGTACCTTCTCAGTGTGGTTCCATCTCAGTGTGTTTCGCTCTGTGTAATACCTTCTTAGTGTGGTTCCTTCTCAGTGTAGTTCATGCTTAATGTGGTACCTTCTTAGTGTGGTTCCTTCTCAGTGTAGTCCATGCTTAATGTGGTACCTTCTCAGTGTGGTTCCTTCTCAGTGTGTTTCGCTCTGTGTGGTACCTTCTTAGTGTTGGTCCTTCTCAGTGTAGTTCATGCTTAATGTGGTACCTTCTTAGTGTGGGTTCTTCTCAGTGTAGTTCATGTTTAATGTGGTACCTTTTTAGTGGGGTTCCCTCTCAGTGTGTTTTGCTCTGTGTGGTACCTTCTTAGTGTGGGTCCTTTTCAGTGTAGTTCATGCTTAATGTGGTACCTGCTTAGTGTGGTTCCTTCTCAGTGTGTTTCGCTCTGTGTGGTACCTTCTTAGTGTGGGTCCTTCTCAGTGTAGTTCATGCTTAATGTGGTACCTTCTTAGTGTGGTTCCTTCTCAGTGTGTTTCGCTCTCTGTGGTACCTTCTTAGTGTGGTTCCTTGTCAGTGTGTTTCGCTCTGTGTGGTTCCTTCTTAGTGTGGGTCCTTCTCAGTGTAGTTCATGCTTAATGTGGTACCTTCTCAGTGTTTTTCCTTCTCAGTGTGTTTCGCTCTGTGTGGTACCTTCTTAGTGTGGGTCCTTCTCAGTGTAGTTCATGCTTAATGTGGTACCTTCTTAGTGTGGTTCCTTCTCAGTGTAGTTCATGCTTAATGTGGTACCTTCTTAGTGTGGTTCTTTCTCAGTGTGTTTCGCTCTGTGTGGTACCTTCTTAGTGTGGGTCCTTCTCAGTGTAGTTTATGCTTAATGTGGTACCTTCTTAGTGTGGGTTCTTCTCAGTGTAGTTCATGTTTAATGTGGTACCTTTTTAGTGTGGTTCCCTCTCAGTGTGTTTTGCTCTGTGTGGTACCTTCTTAGTGTGGGTCCTTTTCAGTGTAGTTCATGCTTAATGTGGTACCTTCTTAGTGTGGTTCTTTCTCAGTGTGTTTCGCTCTGTGTGGTACCTTCTTAGTGTGGGTCCTTCTCAGTGTAGTTTATGCTTAATGTGGTACCTTCTTAGTATGGTTCCTTCTCAGTGTAGTTCATGCTTAATGTGGTACCTTCTTAGTGTGGTTCCTTCTCAGTGTGTTTCGCTCTGTGTGGTACCTTCTTAGTGTGGGTCCTTCTCAGTGTAGTTCATGCTTAATGTGGTACCTTCTTAGTGTGGTTCTTTCTCAGTGTGTTTCGCTCTGTGTGGTACCTTCTTAGTGTGGGTCCTTCTCAGTGTAGTTTATGCTTAATGTGGTACCTTCTTAGTGTGGGTTCTTCTCAGTGTAGTTCATGTTTAATGTGGTACCTTTTTAGTGTGGTTCCCTCTCAGTGTGTTTTGCTCTGTGTGGTACCTTCTTAGTGTGGGTCCTTCTCAGTGTAGTTCATGCTTAATGTGGTACCTTCTTAGTGTGGTTCCTTCTCAGTGTGTTTCGCTCTGTGTGGTACCTTCTTAGTGTGGGTTCTTCTCAGTGTAGTTCATGCTTAATGTGGTACCTTCTCAGTGTGGTTCCTTCTCAGTGTGTTTTGCTCTGTGTGGTACCTTCTTAGTGTGGGTCCTTCTCAGTGTAGTTCATGCTTAATGTGGTACCTTCTTAGTGTGGTTCCTTCTCAGTGTGTTTTGCTCTGTGTGGTACCTTCTTAGTGTGGTTTCTTCTCAGTGTAGTCCATGCTTAATGTGGTACCTTCTTAGTGTGGTTCCTTCTCAGTGTGTTTCGCTCTGTGTGGTACCTTCTTAGTGTGGGTCCTTCTCAGTGTAGTTCATGCTTAATGTGGTACCTTCTTAGTGTGGTTCCTTCTCAGTGTGTTTCGCTCTGTGTGGTACCTTCTTAGTGTGGGTTCTTCTCAGTGTAGTTCATGCTTAATGTGGTACCTTCTCAGTGTGGTTCCTTCTCAGTGTGTTTCGGTCTGTGTGCTACCTTCTTAGTGTGGGTTCTTCTCAGTGTAGTTCATGCTTAATGTGGTATCGTCTCAGTGTGGTTCCTTCTCAGTGTGTTTCGGTCTGTGTGGTACCTTATTAGTGTGGGTCCTTCTCAGTGTAGTTCATGCTTAATGTGGTACCTTCTTAGTGTGGGTCCTTCTCAGTGTAGTTCGGTCTGTGTGGTACCTTCTTAGTGTGGGTCCTTGTCAGTGTAGTTCATGCTTAATGTGGTACCTTCTTAGTGTGGGTCCTTCTCAGTGTGTTTCGCTCTGTGTGGTACCTTCTTAGTGTGGGTCCTTGTCAGTGTAGTTCATGCTTAATGTGGTACCTTCTTAGTGTGGTTCTTTCTCAGTGTGTTTCGCTCTGTGTGGTACCTTCTTAGTGCAGGTCCTTCTCAGTGTAGTTCATGCTTAATGTGGTACCTTCTCAGTGTGGTTCCTTCTCAGTGTGTTTCGGTCTGTGTGGTACCTTCTTAGTGTGGGTTCTTCTCAGTGTAGTTCATGCTTAATGTGGTACCTTCTCAGTGTGGTTCCTTCTCAGTGTGTTTCGGTCTGTGTGGTACCTGCTTAGTGTGGGTTCTTCTCAGTGTAGTTCATGCTTAATGTGGTACCTTCTTAGTGTGGTTCCTTCTCAGTGTGTTTCGGTCTGTGTGGTACCTGCTTAGTGTGGGTTCTTCTCAGTGTAGTTCATGCTTAATGTGGTACCTTCTTAGTGTGGTTCCTTCTCAGTGTGTTTCGGTCTGTGTGGTACCTTCTTAGTGTGGGTTCTTCTCAGTGTAGTTCATGCTTAATGTGGTACCTTCTCAGTGTGGTTCCTTCTCAGTGTGTTTCGGTCTGTGTGGTACCTGCTTAGTGTGGGTTCTTCTCAGTGTAGTTCATGCTTAATGTGGTACCTTCTTAGTGTGGTTCCTTCTCAGTGTGTTTCGGTCTGTGTGGTACCTTCTTAGTGTGGGTTCTTCTCAGTGTAGTTCATGCTTAATGTGGTACCTTCTCAGTGTGGTTCCTTCTCAGTGTGTTTCGGTCTGTGTGGTACCTGCTTAGTGTGGTCCCTTCTCAGTGTAGTTCATGCTTAATGTGGTACCTTCTTAGTGTTTTGTACTTATTGTGGTTCCTTCTCATTGTGTTTTCTGCTCCTTTTCATTTATGCTCAGTGTAGTTTGTCAGTTTGGTTCCTGCCTATTGTGGTTCCTTATTAGTGTTTTTTTGTGCTTCATGTGGTTCCTTCTCTTTGTGTTTTGCGCTCCATTTGATTTGTGCTCAGTGCAGCTTGTTAGTGTGGTTCCTGCTTAATGAGGTTCCTTCTTAAGCAGGCTTTACACGCTACGATATGTCTAACGAGATGTCATCGGGGTCACGTCGTAAGTGACGCACATCCGGCATCGTTAGTGATATTGTAGCGTGTGACAGCTATGAATGAGCAGAAATACTCACCTTCTCGTTCATCGCTGTCATGTCGCTCATTTTCTAAATATCGAGCGACTGGTTGTTCATCGTTCCCGGGGCAGCACACATTGCTACATGTGACACCCCGGGAACGACGAACACAGCTTACCTGCATCCCGCCAGCAATGCGGAAGGAAGGAGGTAGGCGGGATGTTATGTCACATTCATCTCTGCCCCTCTGCTTCTATTGGCCGGTTGCCGCTGTGTGACGTCGCGGTGACGCCGAACATCCCTTCCCCTTCAGGAAGTGGATGTTCGCCGCCCACAGCGAGGTCGTTTGGAAGGGAAGTACGTGTGACGAGGGGTTACAGCATTGTGCGACACGGGCAAGAAATTGCCCGTGCCGCATAAATGATGGGGCGGGTGCAATCGCAAATGTGATCGCATGACACATTGAAGCATGTAAAGCGGGCTTTAGTATGTTTTGTACTTTGTGTGGTTCCTTCTCAGTGTGTTTCCTGCTTATTAGTGTTTTTTGTGCTTCATGTGGTTCCTTCTCATTGCGTTTTGTGCTCCATTTGATTTATGCTCAGTGTAGCTTGTCAGTGCGGTTCCTTGGCCGTGTGGTTCCTGCTAAATGTGGTTCCTTCTTAGTATGTTTTGTACTTTGTGTGGTTCCTTCTCAGTGTGTTTCCTGCTTATTAGTGTTTTTTGTGCCTTGTGTGCTTCCTTCTCATTGCGTTTTGTGCTCCATTTGATTTATGCTCAGTGTGGCTTGTCAGTGCGGTTCCTTGGCCGTGTGGTTCCTGCTTAATGTGGTTCCTTCTTAGTATGTTTTGTACTTTGTGTGGTTTCTTCTCATTGCGTTTTGTGCTCCATTTGATTTATGCTCAGTGTAGCTTGTCAGTGCGGTTCCTTGGCCGTGTGGTTCCTGCTTAATGTGGTTCCTTCTTAGTATGTTTTGTACTTTGTGTGGTTTCTTCTCAGTGGGTTTCCTACCTATTAGTGTTTTTTGTGCTTCATGTGGTTCCTTCTCATTGCGTTTTGTGCTCCATTTGATTTATGCTCAGTGTAGCTTGTCAGTGCGGTTCCTTGGCCGTGTGGTTCCTGCTAAATGTTGTTCCTTCTTAGTATGTTTTGTACTTTGTGTGGTTCCTTCTCAGTGTGTTTCCTGCTTATTAGTGTTTTTTGTGCTTCATGTGGTTCCTTCTCATTGCGTTTTGTGCTCCATTTGATTTATGCTTAGTGTAGCTTGTCAGTGCGGTTCCTTGGCCGTGTGGTTCCTGCTTAATGTGGTTCCTTCTTAGTATGTTTTGTACTTTGTGTGGTTCCTTCTCAGTGGGTTTCCTACCTATTAGTGTTTTTTGTGCTTCATGTGGTTCCTTCTCATTGCGTTTTGTGCTCCATTTGATTTATGCTCAGTGTAGCTTGTCAGTGCGGTTCCTTGGCCGTGTGGTTCCTGCTTAATGTGGTTCCTTCTTAGTATGTTTTGTACTTTGTGTGCTTCCTTCTCATTGCGTTTTGTGCTCCATTTGATTTATGCTCAGTGTAGCTTGTCAGTGCGGTTCCTTGGCCGTGTGGTTCCTGCTAAATGTGGTTCCTTCTTAGTATGTTTTGTACTTTGTGTGGTTCCTTCTCAGTGTGTTTCCTGCTTATTAGTGTTTTTTGTGCGTTGTGTGCTTCCTTCTCATTGCGTTTTGTGCTCCATTTGATTTATGCTCAGTGTAGCTTGTCAGTGCGGTTCCTTGGCCGTGTGGTTCCTGCTTAATGTGGTTCCTTCTTAGTATGTTTTGTACTTTGTGTGCTTCCTTCTCATTGCGTTTTGTGCTCCATTTGATTTATGCTCAGTGTAGCTTGTCAGTGCGGTTCCTTGGCCGTGTGGTTCCTGCTAAATGTGGTTCCTTCTTAGTATGTTTTGTACTTTGTGTGGTTCCTTCTCAGTGTGTTTCCTGCTTATTAGTGTTTTTTGTGCGTTGTGTGCTTCCTTCTCATTGCGTTTTGTGCTCCATTTGATTTATGCTCAGTGTAGCTTGTCAGTGCGGTTCCTTGGCCGTGTGGTTCCTGCTAAATGTGGTTCCTTCTTAGTATGTTTTGTACTTTGTGTGGTTCCTTCTCAGTGTGTTTCCTGCTTATTAGTGTTTTTTGTGCGTTGTGTGCTTCCTTCTCATTGCGTTTTGTGCTCCATTTGATTTATGCTCAGTGTAGCTTGTCCGCGTGGTTCCTTCTCAGTGTGGTTTGTACTCAGTATAGTTGGTGCTCAGTGTGGCTTGTGCTTAGTGTACTTTGTGCTCAGTGTGGCCCTGGTGTCCGGCTGTAGAAGGTTGCTGCACTTGGCTACACAAACTGCTCCCTGACCTTCTATTTTTACTTCTGTGGAGTAGATAGAAACCTATGTATCTTCTCTGGGGTTAATCATTTTCCTTTTATGACCCTGTGGATATCCTGTGCTCTCAGCTGTTAATCCTCATCAGTACTCCTTGTGTCCATAAATACCAGCATTTCCCCTTGGTGTTTCCTGGTGATAGAGTTAATTTTATATACAGTCTTGAGTGCAAGCAGCCGGCTTGTAATCACCTGGAGAAACATTGTTGTCATCTTGGTGATAAGTTGTTTTCCCTGTGTCTTTTTTACAATTTAGTGGTTTTGACTAAGTGCTCATCCCATCCATTCCCTGCTTAGGGCCCAGTTCAGGGTCAACCAGGGTCAGGTATCCTGCTCGATACATAGGTGCAGAACCAATCTAGGGACGTCAGGGAAGCCAGGGGCCTGTGGAGGTTTGATCAGGGGTCACCATCTCCCCTTCCCTAGATACAGGGTTTCCCTCTTTCCTTCGCTCCCTTTTTGCCGTTGGCCTGTACCTGGAGACAGCAGAGCTTCAGTCAGCTGCATTAGCGGTCTCTGACTCCTAATTTCTGCGGGTAGCCAGGTCCAGCCTGAGCCCAAGATTGCGCCCCCAAACAGGTTTTCAGGGCATAGAGACAAATTCTTGGCATCAAAAGAGGCCTGAAACTTGTACTTTTGGCTTCGGACTTACTCCTCCGGGGAGGAGGAGCAGCAAGAGTTTATGGTGACCTCGCTGTTGTAGGGGGATCCGCAATCCTGGGCTTTCTCGTTGCCACATGGCTCTAGTTGTCTCCAGTTTGTGGATTCTTTTTTTTGAAGCCTAGGGTCTCATCTATGGTGATCGTGACCGAGTCTCCTTGGCTGAGTCCAGGCTGTGTTACCTCCAGCAGATAGATCAATCAGCGGAGACTTATTCTTCAGGATATTGAAGGTGGGCAACCAACACCAAGTGGAGTGACCCGGCTCTCAGAAGCCAAATCTGGCAGGGGCTGTCACAAAGGTTGAAAGATGCTTTGATGATTTATGAGACCCCTGAGACCTTGGAGCCTGCCATGTCCTTAGCCATATGTGTGGACAGATGCCTCAGAGACAGAATGTTTAGACCGCTTTCCCTGGACACCAAACTTCAGGGCAGTACCCCATTGTCAAGGGGGCTATCCAAGGGGGAACCATCACTCATGGGTTTGGAGGTGCCCATGCAGCTAGGGGGAGCCACCACTTTGCATGTTTCCAGTGAGAGCCACAAGCAAAAAAAGGGTTTTGTTTTTTTTTGCGGTAGGGAGAATCACTTTATTGGAGTCTGTCCTTCAATTCCTAAACAAAAAGGATCATCTGGTACTCGGCTGACTCTTGGTGGTGTGGGGAGGCACAATCAGGGTGTGTGTTTGTCTTCCACATGTAATTCTCACTTTTTCCTGACAGCAGAGGTGGTGCTGGAGAGCAGGACGGAGAACATATGTGTTTGTGGACAGTGGAGCAGGAGTCAGCATGGTGGATGCTCTTTTTGTAAGACCTCATGGGCTTACCTGCAGTACGTAGTAACCCCCTCTCCATCTATGCCCTTGACTCCGCACCACTTGCTCAGGGATGCCTGACACAGATGGTACATGATATAAGACTGGGGGTAGGACCCTGCATTGTGAAGTAATCTCCTGCTATGTCCTGGAGGGTCTTCCCACGCCATTGTACTGGGTCTACCCTGGTTAGTGAGGCATAATCCTGTAGTGGACTGGCAATCCATTTTAAGGAGAAAAAAATGTTATTCTTTATTTTACCGGGAGCAATTCACTAACATAAAAAATATCTAACAAATAACAAAATGGAAATGAGTAAAGGTGGGAGAGTCTCCAAATGTTGTGCAAAAAATGTTGTTGTTGCTGTAAAAACATTAATCATGGAGCAGAAGGAATTAAATTGTATTAATTCCAAAAATTCTTAACTTTTCCAAAGAGAGTTAGATTAGAAATCCAGTGGATCTGTCGCGGGCGGAGGAGGGTACGCTGCGCTCTCCCACTGCTCGGGTCCGGCTGCTGCAGCTGCTCGGTGGTGGCTCGAGCGGTGGGCCAGATCCCGGGGACTCGAGCGGCGTTCCTCGCCCATGAGTGAAAAAGGGCTTTAATTGTGGGGATTTGATATTGTCCGTGACGCCACCCATGGTTGTGGTGAGTTTGGTGACACCACCGCTGCCCTGGACGGGGATCCCGGGAGCGATGACAGGGAGCAGCCTGGATGTTAGTTCTCCCCTCCGTGGGTAGCGGGTTGGTGGTCCCGGGGCCCGGTGAGGGGGTAGGGATGGATGGCAGGCGGGTTACGGGGCCTGGTGAGGTGCAGGGTCGCGGGGGCAGCGCTGTGCCGCACAGCACGGTGGTACTCACTCAGCCAATGATGAACACAGAGTCTCCGGTAAAACACACGGCTGGATGGACGGGTCCCACAGACGGCTGCGGTGTCTCTCCTCCCGGCAGGTTGATGGTGACTGCCTTTCCCTGCACCTGTGTAGTGTATACGGTTCCAATGGGTTCCCACAGGTAACCCGCTCCCCCAGCTTGGGTGGGTGCTGAAGGAGCCCCTTTTGCCCGCAGGCTCTGGCCCTGGGAACTTTAGCCTTGGCGGTGACTGTGTTTCCCTCTCTCGGTTGGACTGTTGCCTTCTGTCGGGACTTGGCTGCTGGGAAACCCCGGAGGTTCCCTTCGCTAACGGATTTGACAAATTCAACGGCGACTCCTAGCCTTGCTGGGGTCTATAAGCCCCTGCCGGGTGGTGCTGGCTTCTCTTTGCGTACCGGTCCGGTACAGCTGGGCCACCGCCCGTCCACGGTCCTTACGGCTAGCTCCAATAGGCCACTCCTGCAGACAGTCACCACCGTCTGCAAACCTTGCTGATCCGTCCGGGCCACACACCCGGACTAACTTCAGGCTCCTCAACTCCTACTTCCCTCCTTCCACTTTAACTTCCAACTCTCATCTCCTTACTTTTCCCGCCTCCAGGACTGTGAACTCCTCGGTGGGCGGGACCAACCGCCTGGCCCACCCCATGGTGTGAACATCAGCCCCTGGAGGAAGGCAACAAGGGTTTTTGTCTGACTTTGGTGTGCCTGACCGGGAGTGTGGGGTGTGTTGGTGTAGTGCTTGTGACGTCCTGGCTTGTCCAGGGCGCCACAGATCCAGTGGATTTTTACTAGAATAATCCGCACCCTTCCCTTGCGGAAGGGACTCATGAGAGGCCTTTCATCCGGTGAGTGGCCATCTCTAGCATTGCCAGCGTGTTGGAGTGATATAACAAACATCTCTTTTTACGTATTTATATCATTCACACCTAGACCTGATGAAGGCTTTTTAATAAGCCGAAACGCGTGGTCTTATGTCTTATATGTATGTGATTATGTGGACACATCTATGGACCTTCTTACATTAACTGTACGTCATTGAACTTGATTACATCGAGCTGGATCCATTGGGAGCGCCGACTGCGGTCAACATGATTTCTCTACATTATACCTGTGATATCTCCGATGGAGGAGGATTATTCACTCCTGGCAGCAAAGCCGCCATTGTATCCTAACACCAAATGCACATTACCAGCTCATCTGATCGAAACTCTAGGTGAGCGCATGTATTACCGTGTCCACTTCACTCACACTCCTTCCTACACTCAGGTAATGTCGGTACAGTAACCCCCTCCCAGAGAGTCCTGGTATTATGAGACCTCTGCCGAAAATGGTGATGACTACATATTACTACAGACATGGCACACTCCAGAGATGGGGGAGTCTCAGACATCCCCAACACCTCCTTTACCCTCTCGGATACACCCTGGAAGATCTGGCAATTGAGCGCAGGCTCGTTCCACTGAGCGTCCACGGACCAGTGCAGTAATTCTCTGCCGGCCGATTCTCCCGGGGCCGTGACCGGACTTTTGACTCAGCTAAAGATGTTTTGTCTTTATCATCATAGATGAGACCGAGTGCTTAGAAAAACCCGTCCACCGATAAAAGAATCAGTGACTCAGGGTGTCACGGGGTCCTTCTCCAATATCACACAATCAACAGAGCGAGAGATCAGTGAGCAATCCAAAGAACATTTATTCCAAGCAAAATCAGAAGGTCCATAAAAATAATCCACCACACAGAGGGTAAAGTAGTCCAGTAATGGGATAAATGTCCCGATGAGGAGTCACAATCCTCCAGCAGTCCTTCTCCAGGCAAATGGGGGTTTCTCAACGGCTCTCTGGGGTGCTGCCTGTAGCTGCAGCTTCTCCCCCAGAGGATCAATCTTCTTACTTGTCTCTTGAAGTTCTCTGACAGACTGACCAATCTCCCAGGTAAGCAGAGAGTTTAGGTGGATCCCAGGCCCCTCTCCCCCAGACTTAGTGACAAAAGCCCGGCAGGGGGTGATTAACCTGCAAACAGGACAATGTACACAGAAGGAACACAGAATGGACAGAGCAGCACACCTAAAATACGAACCTACACAAAATTATACACAACCCCCATATTCCACCATTACACGAGATAAGGGTATAGCCCATGCTTGTTGGTCCCCACTCAGGAGCGAGACCACATTCCCACCACTGTGCCTCATTACCAGAGGAGCGGGGACGATGATGGAAGTACAATTTATACGCTTCTGTAAAGGTAACAAACCGGCTGTGCTCCCTCCAAAATCATTCTGGGAGGAGCAGTTTGGGTTCAGATGATCCAGCAAACAGAACAGATTGCGCCGTTGTGGTGGACTGCGCTTGTTGCTGTACTGCCCCCTTTAATTCAGCCACCTGGAGAGACGAGGTCTGCCTCAGTAGCGCAGCAACTTGGTCCATGCTGGAAAATATAGTATGGCCAGCTATAATGTCAGGATGACTCTAGGAGAGTGGAGAACCAGGGCTCCTAAAGTGTCCCTCAAGCTACGGGACCTTATGCTATCCCTAACCTCAGGAATACACCTAATGGTGGAGAGGCCTGAGTCTCCTTCCTGGCCCTGTTACTGACCACTTCAGGTCTGATTCCCCTTCCAGCCTATGATGTCCAACCAATGGGGTCAGAGGCTGTGAGTGACACATCATAAATAAGTGCAGTGTGACCCACCATTGCTGGAGATCCAACTTCTGAAGAAAAGATCTCACCTGTCTCGTGCTCTGAAGTTTGTTTTCCTGGACTTCTCCAGATGTTTATACTCTAGTTATTCCCCAGGTTCCCCACCTTTCTTTGCCAAAGATGGAGCGTATTTGTGTTGACCATATGGTCCTGCTCTGCAAACAGTAAGGAGTGGCTGTGCATGCTCTTACCATCCTCCTCCATCTCCGCTCCTGGAGGTGGGAACTTTGCCAGATTAGTGGACATGGCCGGTGAGAATATGGTGGGAGATCCACAATAGACCTGTGGGATCCAGGTCCATGTGTGACCGAGCGAGCCAGGACCGCAGAAGAAATGTTACTCCCCAAACACGTTATTGTGACTGGAAGAAGTAACCGCCCCAGGACCTGGCCACAGCAGCAGATCCTCCTCCCTCCTCGTCACAGCACCAAGGACAACCAATACAGATCCTCCTCCCTCCACATCACAGCACCAACAACAACCAACACACAGATCCTCCTCCCTCCACATCACAGCACCAAGGACAACCAACACGCAGATCCTCCTCCCTCCACATCACAGCACCAACAACAACCAACACACAGATCCTCCTCCCTCCACGTCACAGCACCAAGGACAACCAATACAGATCCTCCTCCCTCCACGTCACAGCACCAACAACAACCAACACAGATCCTCCTCCCTCCACGTCACCAAGGACAACCAACACACAGATCCTCCTCCCTCCATGTCACAGCACCAACAACAACCAACACAGATCCTCCTCCCTCCACGTCACAACACCAACAACAACCAACACAGATCCTCCTCCCTCCACATCACAGCACCAACAACAACCAACATGCAGATCCTCCTCCCTCCACGTCACAGCACCAACAACAACCAACATAATGATTCTCCACGTCACAGCACCAACAACAACCAACACACAGATCCTCCTCCCTCCACATCACAGCACCAACAACAACCAACACACAGATCCTCGCTCTCCACGTCCCATCACCAACAACAACCAACACACAGATCTTCCTCCCTCCACGTCACAGCACCAACAACAACCAACACAGATCCTCCTCCCTCCACGTCACAGCACTACCAACAACCAACACAGATCCTCCTCCCTCCATGTCACAGCACCAACAACAACCAACACAGATCCTCCTCCCTCCATGTCACAGCACCAACAACAACCAACCCACAGATCCTCCTCCCTCCATGTCACAACAACAACAACAACCAACACACAGCTCTTCCTCCCTCCATGTCACAGCACCAACAACAACCAACACACAGATCCTCCTCCCTCCATGTCACCGCACCAACAACAACCAACACACAGATCCTCCTCCCTCCACGTCACAGCACCAACAACAACCAACACGCAGATCCTCCTCCCTCCACGTCTCAGCACCAACAACCAACACACAGATCCTCCTCCCTCAATGTCACAGCACCAGCAACAACAAACACACAGCTCCTCCTCCCTCCACATCACAGCACCAACAACAACCAACACACAGATCCTCCACGTCCCAGCACCAACAACAACCAACACACAGATCCTCCTCCCTCCACGTCACAGCACCAACAACAACCAATACACAGATCCTCCTCTCTCCACGTCACAACACCAACAACAACCAACACGCAGATCCTCCTCCCTCCACGTCCCAGCACCAACAACCAACACACAGATCCTCCTCCCTCCACGTCACAGCACCAACAACCAACACACAGATCCTCGCTGTCCATGTCCCATCACCAACAACAACCAACACACAGATCCTCCTCCCTCCACATCACAACACCAACAACAACCAACACACAGATCCTCCTCTCTCCACGTCACAACACCAACAACAACCAACATGCAGATCCTCCTCCCTCCACGTCACAGCACCAACAACAACCAACACACAGATCCTCCTCTCTCCACGTCGCAACACCAACAACAACCAACACGCAGATCCTCCTCCCTCCACGTCACAGCACCAACAACAACCAACACGCAGATCCTCCTCCCTCCACGTCACAACACCAACAAAAACCAACACACAGATCCTCCTCTCTCCACGTCACAGCACCAGCAACAACCAACATGCAGATCCTCCTCCCTCCACGTCACAGCACCAACAACAACCAACACACAGATCCTCCTCCCTCCACGTCACAGCACCAACAACAACCAACACAGATCCTCCTCCATCCATGTCACAGCACCAACAACAACCAACACACAGATCCTCCTCCCTCCATGTCACAACACCAACAACAACCAACACACAGCTCTTCCTCCCTCCATGTCACAGCACCAACAACAACCAACACAGATCCTCCTCCATCCATGTCACAGCACCAACAACAACCAACACACAGATCCTCCTCCCTCCATGTCACAGCACCAACAACAACAAACACACAGATCCTCCTCTCTCCACGTCACAACACCAACAACAACCAACACACAGATTCTCCTCTCTCCACATCACAACACCAACAACAACCAACACACAGGTTCTCCTTCCTCCACGTCACAGCACCAGCAACAACCAACATACAGATTCTCCATGTCACAGCACCAACAACAACCAACACACAGATCCTCCTCCCTCCATGTCACAGCACCAACAACAACCAACACAGATCCTCCTCCCTCCACGTCACAACACCAACAACAACCAACACAGATCCTCCTCCCTCCACATCACAGCACCAACAACAACCAACACACAGATCCTCCTCCCTCCATGTCACAGCACCAACAACCAACACAGATCCTCACCCTCCACGTCACAGCACCAACAACAACCAACACACAGATCCTCCTCCCTCCACGTCACAGCACAAACAACAACCAAAACAGATCCTCCTCCCTCCACGTCACAGCACCAGCAACAACCAACACACAGATCCTCCTCCCTCCACGTCACCAAGGACAACCAACACACAGATGCTCCTCCCTCCATGTCACAGCACCAACAACAACCAACACAGATCCTCCTCCCTCCACGTCACAACACCAACAACAACCAACACAGATCCTCCTCCCTCCACATCACAGCACCAACAACAACCAACATGCAGATCCTCCTCCCTCCTCGTCACAGCACCAACAACAACCAACATACAGATTCTCCATGTCACAGCACCAACAACAACCAACACACAGATCCTCCTCCCTCCATGTCACAACACCAACAACAACCAACACACAGCTCTTCCTCCCTCCATGTCACAGCACCAACAACAACCAACACAGATCCTCCTCCATCCATGTCACAGCACCAACAACAACCAACACACAGATCCTCCTCCCTCCATGTCACAGCACCAACAACAACAAACACACAGATCCTCCTGTCTCCACGTCACAACACCAACAACAACCAACACACAGATCCTCCTCTCTCCACGTCACAACACCAACAACAACCAACACACAGATTCTCCTCTCTCCACATCACAACACCAACAACAACCAACACACAGGTTCTCCTTCCTCCACGTCACAGCACCAGCAACAACCAACATACAGATTCTCCATGTCACAGCACCAACAACAACCAACACACAGATCCTCCTCCCTCCATGTCACAGCACCAACAACAACCAACACAGATCCTCCTCCCTCCACGTCACAACACCAACAACAACCAACACAGATCCTCCTCCCTCCACATCACAGCACCAACAACAACCAACACACAGATCCTCCTCCCTCCATGTCACAGCACCAACAACCAACACAGATCCTCACCCTCCACGTCACAGCACCAACAACAACCAACACACAGATCCTCCTCCCTCCACGTCACAGCACAAACAACAACCAAAACAGATCCTCCTCCCTCCACGTCACAGCACCAGCAACAACCAACACACAGATCCTCCTCCCTCCACGTCACCAAGGACAACCAACACACAGATGCTCCTCCCTCCATGTCACAGCACCAACAACAACCAACACAGATCCTCCTCCCTCCACGTCACAACACCAACAACAACCAACACAGATCCTCCTCCCTCCACATCACAGCACCAACAACAACCAACATGCAGATCCTCCTCCCTCCTCGTCACAGCACCAACAACAACCAACATACAGATTCTCCACGTCACAGCACCAACAACAACCAACACACAGATCCTCGCTCTCCACGTCCCATCACCAACAACAACCAACACACAGATCCTCCTCCCTCAATGTCACAGCACCAGCAACAACAAACACACAGCTCCTCCTCCCTCCACATCACAGCACCAACAACAACCAACACACAGATCCTCCACGTCCCAGCACCAACAACAACCAACACACAGATCCTCCTCCCTCCACGTCACAGCACCAACAACAACCAATACACAGATCCTCCTCTCTCCACGTCACAACACCAACAACAACCAACACGCAGATCCTCCTCCCTCCACGTCCCAGCACCAACAACCAACACACAGATCCTCCTCCCTCCACGTCACAGCACCAACAACCAACACACAGATCCTCGCTGTCCATGTCCCATCACCAACAACAACCAACACACAGATCCTCCTCCCTCCACATCACAACACCAACAACAACCAACACACAGATCCTCCTCTCTCCACGTCACAACACCAACAACAACCAACATGCAGATCCTCCTCCCTCCACGTCACAGCACCAACAACAACCAACACACAGATCCTCCTCTCTCCACGTCGCAACACCAACAACAACCAACACGCAGATCCTCCTCCCTCCACGTCACAGCACCAACAACAACCAACACGCAGATCCTCCTCCCTCCACGTCACAACACCAACAAAAACCAACACACAGATCCTCCTCTCTCCACGTCACAGCACCAGCAACAACCAACATGCAGATCCTCCTCCCTCCACGTCACAGCACCAACAACAACCAACACACAGATCCTCCTCCCTCCACGTCACAGCACCAACAACAACCAACACAGATCCTCCTCCATCCATGTCACAGCACCAACAACAACCAACACACAGATCCTCCTCCCTCCATGTCACAACACCAACAACAACCAACACACAGCTCTTCCTCCCTCCATGTCACAGCACCAACAACAACCAACACAGATCCTCCTCCATCCATGTCACAGCACCAACAACAACCAACACACAGATCCTCCTCCCTCCATGTCACAGCACCAACAACAACAAACACACAGATCCTCCTCTCTCCACGTCACAACACCAACAACAACCAACACACAGATTCTCCTCTCTCCACATCACAACACCAACAACAACCAACACACAGGTTCTCCTTCCTCCACGTCACAGCACCAGCAACAACCAACATACAGATTCTCCATGTCACAGCACCAACAACAACCAACACACAGATCCTCCTCCCTCCATGTCACAGCACCAACAACAACCAACACAGATCCTCCTCCCTCCACGTCACAACACCAACAACAACCAACACAGATCCTCCTCCCTCCACATCACAGCACCAACAACAACCAACACACAGATCCTCCTCCCTCCATGTCACAGCACCAACAACCAACACAGATCCTCACCCTCCACGTCACAGCACCAACAACAACCAACACACAGATCCTCCTCCCTCCACGTCACAGCACAAACAACAACCAAAACAGATCCTACTCCCTCCACGTCACAGCACCAGCAACAACCAACACACAGATCCTCCTCCCTCCACGTCACCAAGGACAACCAACACACAGATGCTCCTCCCTCCATGTCACAGCACCAACAACAACCAACACAGATCCTCCTCCCTCCACGTCACAACACCAACAACAACCAACACAGATCCTCCTCCCTCCACATCACAGCACCAACAACAACCAACATGCAGATCCTCCTCCCTCCTCGTCACAGCACCAACAACAACCAACATACAGATTCTCCATGTCACAGCACCAACAACAACCAACACACAGATCCTCCTCCCTCCATGTCACAACACCAACAACAACCAACACACAGCTCTTCCTCCCTCCATGTCACAGCACCAACAACAACCAACACAGATCCTCCTCCATCCATGTCACAGCACCAACAACAACCAACACACAGATCCTCCTCCCTCCATGTCACAGCACCAACAACAACAAACACACAGATCCTCCTGTCTCCACGTCACAACACCAACAACAACCAACACACAGATCCTCCTCTCTCCACGTCACAACACCAACAACAACCAACACACAGATTCTCCTCTCTCCACATCACAACACCAACAACAACCAACACACAGGTTCTCCTTCCTCCACGTCACAGCACCAGCAACAACCAACATACAGATTCTCCATGTCACAGCACCAACAACAACCAACACACAGATCCTCCTCCCTCCATGTCACAGCACCAACAACAACCAACACAGATCCTCCTCCCTCCACGTCACAACACCAACAACAACCAACACAGATCCTCCTCCCTCCACATCACAGCACCAACAACAACCAACACACAGATCCTCCTCCCTCCATGTCACAGCACCAACAACCAACACAGATCCTCACCCTCCACGTCACAGCACCAACAACAACCAACACACAGATCCTCCTCCCTCCACGTCACAGCACAAACAACAACCAAAACAGATCCTCCTCCCTCCACGTCACAGCACCAGCAACAACCAACACACAGATCCTCCTCCCTCCACGTCACCAAGGACAACCAACACACAGATGCTCCTCCCTCCATGTCACAGCACCAACAACAACCAACACAGATCCTCCTCCCTCCACGTCACAACACCAACAACAACCAACACAGATCCTCCTCCCTCCACATCACAGCACCAACAACAACCAACATGCAGATCCTCCTCCCTCCTCGTCACAGCACCAACAACAACCAACATACAGATTCTCCACGTCACAGCACCAACAACAACCAACACACAGATCCTCGCTCTCCACGTCCCATCACCAACAACAACCAACACACAGATCCTCCTCCCTCCACGTCACAGCACCAGCAACAACAAACACACAGCTCCTCCTCCCTCCACATCACAGCACCAACAACAACCAACACACAGATCCTCCACGTCCCAGCACCAACAACAACCAACACACAGATCCTCCTCCCTCCACGTCACAGCACCAAAAACAACCAATACACAGATCCTCCTCTCTCCACGTCACAACACCAACAACAACCAACACGCAGATCCTCCTCCCTCCACGTCCCAGCACCAACAACCAACACACAGATCCTCCTCCCTCCACGTCACAGCACCAACAACCAACACACAGATCCTCGCTGTCCATGTCCCATCACCAACAACAACCAACACACAGATCCTCCTCCCTCCACATCACAACACCAACAACAACCAACACACAGATCCTCCTCTCTCCACGTCACAACACCAACAACAACCAACATGCAGATCCTCCTCCCTCCACGTCACAGCACCAACAACAACCAACACACAGATCCTCCTCTCCCCACGTCGCAACACCAACAACAACCAACACGCAGATCCTCCTCCCTCCACGTCACAGCACCAACAACAACCAACACGCAGATCCTCCTCCCTCCACGTCACAACACCAACAAAAACCAACACACAGATCCTCCTCTCTCCACGTCACAGCACCAGCAACAACCAACATGCAGATCCTCCTCCCTCCACGTCACAGCACCAACAACAACCAACACACAGATCCTCCTCCCTCCACGTCACAGCACCAACAACAACCAACATACAGATTCTCCTCTCTCCACGTCACAGCACCAGCAACAACCAACATGCAGATCCTCCTCCCTCCACGTCACAGCACCAACAACAACCAACATACAGATTCTCCATGTCACAGCACCAACAACAACCAACACACAGATCCTCCTCCCTCCATGTCACAACACCAACAACAACCAACACACAGCTCTTCCTCCCTCCATGTCACAGCACCAACAACAACCAACACAGATCCTCCTCCATCCATGTCACAGCACCAACAACAA
Source organism: Anomaloglossus baeobatrachus (assembly GCF_048569485.1). Lineage (NCBI taxonomy): Eukaryota > Metazoa > Chordata > Amphibia > Anura > Aromobatidae > Anomaloglossus > Anomaloglossus baeobatrachus. Next base: position 597,943,166 of record NC_134357.1, on the reverse strand, counting down.
CCAACACACAGATCCTCCTCCCTCCATGTCACAGCACCAACAACAACAAACACACAGATCCTCCTGTCTCCACGTCACAACACCAACAACAACCAACACCCAGATCCTCCTCTCTCCACGTCACAACACCAACAACAACCAACACACAGATTCTCCTCTCTCCACATCACAACACCAACAACAACCAACACACAGATTCTCCTTCCTCCACGTCACAGCACCAGCAACAACCAACATACAGATTCTCCATGTCACAGCACCAACAAAAACCAACACACAGATCCTCCTCCCTCCATGTCACAGCACCAACAACAACCAACACAGATCCTCCTCCCTCCACGTCACAACACCAACAACAACCAACACAGATCCTCCTCCCTCCACATCACAGCACCAACAACAACCAACACACAGATCCTCCTCCCTCCATGTCACAGCACCAACAACCAACACAGATCCTCACCCTCCACGTCACAGCACCAACAACAACCAACACACAGATCCTCCTCCCTCCACGTCACAGCACAAACAACAACCAAAACAGATCCTCCTCCCTCCACGTCACAGCACCAGCAACAACCAACACACAGATCCTCCTCCCTCCACGTCACCAAGGACAACCAACACACAGATGCTCCTCCCTCCTCGTCACAGCACCAACAACAACCAACATACAGATTCTCCACGTCACAGCACCAACAACAACCAACACACAGATCCTCGCTCTCCACGTCCCATCACCAACAACAACCAACACACAGATCCTCCTCCCTCCACGTCACAGCACCAACAACAACCAACACAGATCCTCCTCCCTCCACGTCACAGCACTACCAACAACCAACACAGATCCTCCTCCCTCCATGTCACAGCACCAACAACAACCAACACAGATCCTCCTCCCTCCATGTCACAGCACCAACAACAACCAACACACAGATCCTCCTCCCTCCATGTCACAACAACAACAACAACCAACACACAGCTCTTCCTCCCTCCACGTCACAGCACCAACAACAACCAACACAGATCCTCCTCCCTCCATGTCACAGCTCAAACAACAACGAACACACAGATCCTCCTCCCTCCACGTCACAGCACTACCAACAACCAACACAGATCCTCCTCCCTCCATGTCACAGCACCAACAACAACCAACACAGATCCTCCTCCCTCCATGTCACAGCACCAACAACAACCAACACACAGATCCTCCTCCCTCCATGTCACAACACCAACAACAACCAACACACAGCTCTTCCTCCCTCCATGTCACAGCACCAACAACAACCAACACAGATCCTCCTCCATCCATGTCACAGCACCAACAACAACCAACACACAGATCCTCCTCCCTCCATGTCACAGCACCAACAACAACCAACACACAGATCCTCCTGTCTCCACGTCACAACACCAACAACAACCAACACGCAGATCCTCCTCCCTCCACGTCTCAGCACCAACAACCAACACACAGATCCTCCTCCCTCCATGTCACAGCACCAGCAACAACAAACACACAGCTCCTCCTCCCTCCACATCACAGCACCAACAACAACCAACACACAGATCCTCCACGTCCCAGCACCAACAACAACCAACACACAGATCCTCCTCCCTCCACGTCACAGCACCAACAACAACCAATACACAGATCCTCCTCTATCCACGTCACAACACCAACAACAACCAACACGCAGATCCTCCTCCCTCCACGTCCCAGCACCAACAACCAACACACAGATCATCCTCCCTCCACGTCACAGCACCAACAACCAACACACAGATCCTCGCTGTCCATGTCCCATCACCAAGAACAACCAACACACAGATCCTCCTCCCTCCACGTCACAGCACCAACAACAACCAACACACAGATCCTCCTCCCTCCACGTCACAGCACCAACAACAACCAACACAGATCCTCCTCCCTCCATGTCACAGCTCAAACAACAACGAACACACAGATCCTCCTCCCTCCACGTCACAGCACTACCAACAACCAACACAGATCCTCCTCCCTCCATGTCACAGCACCAACAACAACCAACACAGATCCTCCTCCCTCCATGTCACAGCACCAACAACAACCAACACACAGATCCTCCTCCCTCCATGTCACAACACCAACAACAACCAACACACAGCTCTTCCTCCCTCCATGTCACAGCACCAACAACAACCAACACAGATCCTCCTCCATCCATGTCACAGCACCAACAACAACCAACACACAGATCCTCCTCCCTCCATGTCACAGCACCAACAACAACCAACACACAGATCCTCCTGTCTCCACGTCACAACACCAACAACAACCAACACGCAGATCCTCCTCCCTCCACGTCTCAGCACCAACAACCAACACACAGATCCTCCTCCCTCCATGTCACAGCACCAGCAACAACAAACACACAGCTCCTCCTCCCTCCACATCACAGCACCAACAACAACCAACACACAGATCCTCCACGTCCCAGCACCAACAACAACCAACACACAGATCCTCCTCTCTCCACGTCACAACACCAACAACAACCAACACGCAGATCCTCCTCCCTCCACGTCCCAGCACCAACAACCAACACACAGATCCTCCTCCCTCCACGTCACAGCACCAACAACCAACACACAGATCCTCGCTGTCCATGTCCCATCACCAAGAACAACCAACACACAGATCCTCCTCCCTCCACGTCACAGCATCAACAACAACCAACACACAGATCCTCCTCCCTCCACGTCACAACACCAACAACAACCAACACACAGATCCTCCTCCCTCCACGTCACAGCACCAACAACAACTAACACACAGATCCTCCTCTCTCCACATCACAACACCAACAACAACCAACACACAGATCCTCCTCCCTCAACGTCACAGCACCAACAACAACCAACACACAGATCCTCCTCTCTCCACGTCGCAACACCGACAACAACCAACACGCAGATCCTCCTCCCTCCACGTCACAGCACCAACAAAAACCAACACGCAGATCCTCCTCCCTCCACGTCACAACACCAACAAAAACCAACACACAGATCCTCCTCTCTCCACGTCACAGCACCAGCAACAACCAACATGCAGATCCTCCTCCCTCCACGTCACAGCACCAACAACAACCAACACACATATCCTCCTCCCTCCACGTCACAGCACCAACAACAACCAACACACAGATGCTCCTCTCTCCACGTCACAGCACCAGCAACAACCAACATGCAGATCCTCCTCCCTCCACGTCACAGCACCAACAACAACCAACATACAGATTCTCCATGTCACAGCACCAACAACAACCAACACACAGATCCTCCTCCCTCCACATCACAGCACCAACAACAACCAACACAGATCCTCCTCCCTCAATGTCACTGCACCAGCAACAACCAACACACAGATCCTGACCCTCCACATCACAGCACCAGCATCAACAACCAACACGCAGATCCTCCTCCCTCCACGTCACAGCACCAACAACCAACACAGATCCTCCTCCCTCCATGTCACAGCACCAACAACAACCAACACACAGATCCTCCTCCCTCCACGTCACAGCACTAACAACAACCAACACAGATCTTCCTCCCTCCATGTCACAGCACCAACAACAACCAACACACAGATCCTCCTCCCTCCACGTCACAGCACCAACAACTAACACACAGATCCTCCTCCCTCCACGTCACAGCACCAACAACAACCAACACAGATCCTCCTCCTTCCACGTCACAGCACCAACAACAACCAACACACAGATCTTCCTCCCTCCATGTCACAGCACCAACAACAACCAACACAGATCCTCCTCCCTCCATGTCACAGCATCAACAACAACCAACACACAGATCCTCCTCCCTCCATGTCACAGCACCAACAACAACCAACACACAGATCCTCCTCTCTCCACGTCACACACCAACAACAACCAACACGCAAATCCTCCTCCCTCCACGTCTCAGCACCAACAACAACCAACACGCAGATCCTCAACGTCACAGCACCAACAACAACCAACACACAGATCCTCCTCTCTCCACGTCACAACACCAACAACAACCAACACGCAGATCCTCCTCCCTCCACGTCCCAGCACCAACAACCAACACACAGATCCTCCTCCCTCCACGTCACAGCACCAACAACAACCAACACACAAATCCTCCTCCCTCCACGTCACAGCACCAACAACAACCAACACAGATCCTCCTCCCTCCACGTCACAGCACCAACAACAACCAACACACAGATCCTCCTCTCTCCACGTCACAACACCAACAACAACCAACACGCAGATCCTCCTCCCTCCACGTCACAACACCAACAACAACCAACACACAGATCCTACTCCCTCCACGTCACAGCACCAACAACAACCAACACACAGATCCTCCTCTCTCCACGTCACAACACCAACAACAACCAACACGCAGATCCTCCTCCCTCCACGTCACAACACCAACAGCAACCAACACGCAGATCCTCCTCCCTCCACATCACAGCACCAACAACAACCAACACACAGATCCTCCTCTCTCCACGTCACAACACCAACAACAACCAACACGCAGATCCTCCTCCCTCCACATCCCAACATTAACAACCAACACACAGATCCTCCTCTCTCCACGTCACAGCACCAGCAACAACCAACATGCAGATCCTCCTCCCTCCACGTCACAGCACCAACAACAACCAACACACAGATCCTCCTCCCTCCACGTCACAGCACCAACAACAACCAACACACAGATGCTCCTCTCTCCACGTCACAGCACCAGCAACAACCAACATGCAGATCCTCCTCCCTCCACGTCACAGCACCAACAACAACCAACATACAGATTCTCCATGTCACAGCACCAACAACAACCAACACACAGCTCCTCCTCCCTCCACATCACAGCACCAACAACAACCAACACAGATCCTCCTCCCTCAATGTCACTGCACCAGCAACAACCAACACACAGATCCTGACCCTCCACATCACAGCACCAGCATCAACAACCAACACGCAGATCCTCCTCCCTCCACGTCACAGCACCAACAACCAACACAGATCCTCCTCCCTCCATGTCACAGCACCAACAACAACCAACACACAGATCCTCCTCCCTCCACGTCACAGCACTAACAACAACCAACACAGATCTTCCTCCCTCCATGTCACAGCACCAACAACAACCAACACACAGATCCTCCTCCCTCCACGTCACAGCACCAACAACTAACACACAGATCCTCCTCCCTCCACGTCACAGCACCAACAACAACCAACACAGATCCTCCTCCCTCCACGTCACAGCACCAACAACAACCAACACACAGATCTTCCTCCCTCCATGTCACAGCACCAACAACAACCAACACAGATCCTCCTCCCTCCATGTCACAGCATCAACAACAACCAACACACAGATCCTCCTCCCTCCATGTCACAGCACCAACAACAACCAACACACAGATCCTCCTCTCTCCACGTCACAACACCAACAACAACCAACACGCAAATCCTCCTCCCTCCACGTCTCAGCACCAACAACAACCAACACGCAGATCCTCCACGTCACAGCACCAACAACAACCAACACACAGATCCTCCTCTCTCCACGTCACAACACCAACAACAACCAACACGCAGATCCTCCTCCCTCCATGTCACAGCACCAACAACCAACACACAGATCCTCCTCCCTCCACGTCACAGCACCAACAACAACCAACACACAAATCCTCCTCCCTCCATGTCACAGCATCAACAACAACCAACACACAGATCCTCCTCCCTCCATGTCACAGCACCAACAACAACCAACACACAGATCCTCCTCTCTCCACGTCACAACACCAACAACAACCAACACGCAAATCCTCCTCCCTCCACGTCTCAGCACCAACAACAACCAACACGCAGATCCTCCACGTCACAGCACCAACAACAACCAACACACAGATCCTCCTCTCTCCACGTCACAACACCAACAACAACCAACACGCAGATCCTCCTCCCTCCATGTCACAGCACCAACAACCAACACACAGATCCTCCTCCCTCCACGTCACAGCACCAACAACAACCAACACACAAATCCTCCTCCCTCCACGTCACAACACCAACAACAACCAACACGCAGATCCTCCTCCCTCCACCTCCCAGCACCAACAACCAACACACAGATCCTCCTCCCTCCACGTCACAGCACCAACAACAACCAACACACAAATCCTCCTCCCTCCACGTCACAGCACCAACAACAACCAACACAGATCCTCCTCCCTCCACGTCACAGCACCAGCAACAACCAACACACAGATCCTCCTCTCTCCACGTCACAACACCAACAACAACCAACACGCAGATCCTCCTCCCTCCACGTCACAACACCAACAACAACCAACACACAGATCCTCCTCCCTCCACGTCACAGCACCAACAACAACCAACACACAGATCCTCCTCTCTCCACGTCACAACACCAACAACAACCAACACGCAGATCCTCCTCCCTCCACGTCACAACACCAACAGCAACCAACACGCAGATCCTCCTCCCTCCACATCACAGCACCAACAACAACCAACACACAGATCCTCCTCTCTCCACGTCACAACACCAACAACAACCAACACGCAGATCCTCCTCCCTCCACGTCCCAACATTAACAACCAACACACAGATCCTCCTCCCTCCACATCACAGCACCAACAACAACCAACACAGATCCTCCTCTCTCCACGTCACAGCACCAACAACAACCAACACAGATCCTCCTCCCTCCATGTCACAGCACCAACAACAACCAACACACAGATCCTCCTCCCTCCACGTCACAGCACTAACAACAACCAACACAGATCTTCCTCCCTCCATGTCACAGCACCAACAACAACCAACACACAGATCCTCCTCCCTCCACGTCACAGCACCAACAACTAACACACAGATCCTCCTCCCTCCACGTCACAGCACCAACAACAACCAACACAGATCCTCCTCCCTCCATGTCACAGCACCAACAACAACCAACACACAGATCTTCCTCCCTCCATGTCACAGCACCAACAACAACCAACACAGATCCTCCTCCCTCCATGTCACAGCACCAACAACAACCAACACACAGATCCTCCTCCCTCCATGTCACAGCACCAACAACAACCAACACACAGATCCTCCTCTCTCCACGTCACAACACCAACAACAACCAACACGCAGATCCTCCTCCCTCCACGTCTCAGCACCAACAACCAACACACAGATCCTCCTCCCTCCACGTCTCAGCACCAACAACCAACACACAGATCCTCCTCCCTCCATGTCACAGCACCAGCAACAACAAACACACAGCTCCTCCTCCCTCCACATCACGGCAGAAACAACAACCAACACACAGATCCTCCACGTCCCATCACCAACAACAACCAACACACAGATCCTCCTCCCTCCACGTCACAGCACCAACAACAACCAACACACAGATCCACCTCTCTCCACGTCACAACACCAACAACAACCAACACACAGATCCTCCTCCCTCCACGTCACAGCACCAACAACAACCAACACACAAATCCTCCTCCCTCCACGTCACAGCACCAACAACATCCAACACAGATCCTCCTCCCTCCACGTCACAGCACCAGCAACAACCAACACACAGATCCTCCTCACTCCACATCACAACACCAACAACAACCAACACGCAGATCCTCCTCCCTCCACGTCACAACATCAACAACAACCAACACAAAGATCCTCCTCCCTCCACGTCACAGCACCAACAACAACCAACACACAGATCCTCCTCTCTCCACGTCACAACACCAACAACAACCAACACGCAGATCCTCCTCCCTCCACGTCACAACACCAACAACATCCAACACGCAGATCCTGCTCCCTCCACATCACAGCACCAACAACAACCAACACACAGATCCTCCTCTCTCCACGTCACAACACCAACAACAACCAACACGCAGATCCTCCTCCCTCCACGTCCCAGCACCAACAACCAACACACAGATCCTCCTCCCTCCACATCACAGCACCAACAACAACCAACACAGATCCTCCTCTCTCCACGTCACAGCACCAACAACAACCAACACACAGATCCTCCTCCCTCCACGTCACAGCACCAACAACAACCAACACACAGATCCTCCTCTCTCCACGTCACAACACCAACAACAACCAACACGCAGATCCTCCTCCCTCCACGTCCCAGCATTAACAACCAACACACAAATCCTCCTCCCTCCACATCACAGCACCAACAACAACCAACACACAAATCCTCCTCCCTCCACGTCACAGCACCAGCAACAACCAACACACAGATCCTCCTCTCTCCACATCACAACACCAACAACAACCAACACACAGATCCTCCTCCCTCCACGTCACAACATCAACAACAACCAACACACAGATCCTCCTCCCTCCACGTCACAGCACCAACAACAACCAACACACAGATCCTCCACATCACAGCACCAACAACAACCAACACACAGCGCTTCCACCCTCCACGTCACAGCACCAACAACAACCAACACGCAGATCCTCCTCCCTCCACGTCACAGCACCAGCAACAACCAACACACAGATCCTCCTCCCTCCACGTCACAGCACCAGCAACAACCAACACGCAGATCCTCCTCCCTCCACGTCACAGCACCAGCAACAACCAACACACAGATCCTCCTCCCTCCACATCACAGCACCAACAACAACCAACACACAGATCCTCCTCTCTCCACGTCACAGCACCAGCAACAACCAACACACAGATCCTCCTCCCTCCACGTCACAGCACCAGCAACAACCAACATGCAGATCCTCCTCCCTCTACGTCACAGCACCAACAACAACCAACACACAGATCCTCCTCCCTCCACGTCACAGCACCAGCAACAACCAACACGCAGATCCTCCTCCCTCCACGTCACAGCACCAGCAACAACCAACACGCAGATCCTCCTCCCTCCACAGCACAGCACCAACAACAACCAACACACAGATCCTCCTCTCTCCACGTCACAGCACCAGCAACAAACAACACACAGATCCTCCTCCCTCCACGTCACAGCACCAGCAACAACCAACATGCAGATCCTCCTCCCTCCACGTCACAGCACCAACAACAACCAACACACAGATCCTCCTCCCTCCACGTCACAGCACCAGCAACAACCAACATGCAGATCCTCCTCCCTCCACGTCACAGCACCAGCAACAACCGACATACAGATCCTCCTCTCTCCACGTCACAGCACCAACAACAACCAACACACAGCGCCTCCTCCCTCCACGTCACAGCACCAACAACAACCAACACACAGATCCTCCTCCCTCCACATCACAGCACCAACAACAACCAACACAGATCCTCCTCTCTCCACGTCAAACACCAACAACAACCAACACACAGATCCTCCTCTCTCCACGTCACAGCACCAGTAACAACCAACACACAGATTCTCCTCCCTCAACGTCACAGCACCAACAACAACCAACACACAGATCCTCCTCTCTCCACGTCACAGCACTAGCAACAACCAACATGCAGATCCTCCTCTCTCCACGTCACAGCACCAGCAACAACCAACACACAGATCCTCCTCTCTCCACGTCACAGCACCAGTAACAACCAACATGCAGATCCTCCTCCCTCAACGTCACAGCACCAACAACAACCAACCCACAGATCCTCCTCTCTCCACGTCACAGCACTAGCAACAACCAACATGCAAATCCTCCTCTCTCCACGTCACAGCACCAGCAACAACCAACACACAGCGCCTCCTCCCTCCACGTCACAGCACCAACAACAACCAACACACAGATCCTCCTCCCTCCACATCACAGCACCAACAACAACCAACACGCAGATCCTCCTCCCTCCACGTCACAGCACCAACAACAACCAACACACAGATCCTCCTTTCTCCACGTCACAGCACCAACAACAACCAATACACAGATCCTCCTCCCTCCACGTCACAGCACCACCAACAACGAACACACAGATCCTCCTCCCTCCACATCATAGCACCAGCAACAACCAACACACAGATCCTCCTCCCTCCACTTCACAGCACCAGCAACAACCAACACACAGATCCTCTTACCTCCACGTCACACCACCAGCAACAACCAACATGCAGATCCTCCTCCCTCCGCGTCACAGCACCAACAACAACCAACACGCAGATCCTCCTCCCTCCACGTCACAGCACCAACAACAACCAACACGCAGATCCTCCTCCCTCCACGTCACAGCACCAACAACAACCAACACGCAGATCCTCCTCCCTCCACGTCACAGCACCAACAACAACCAACACACAGATCCTTCACGTCACAGCACCAACAAGAACCTACACACAGATCCTCCTCCCTCCACGTCACAGCACCAACAACAACCAACACACAGATCCTCCCCCCTCCACGTCACAGCACCAACAACAACCAACACACAGATCCTCCTCTCTCCACGTCACAGCACCAACAACAACCAACACACACATCCTCCTCCCTCCTTGTCACAGCATCAACCATCAACACAGATCCTCACCCTTCACGTCACAGCATCAACAATAACCAACACACAATCCTCCTCCCTCCACGTCACAGCACCAACAACAGCCAACACATATTCTCCTCTCTCCACGTCACAGCACTAGCAACAACCAACATGCAGATCCTCCTCTCTCCACGTCACAGCACCAGCAACAACCAACATGCAGATCCTCCTCCCTCCACGTCACAGCACCAACAACAACCAACACACAGATCCTCCTCCCTCCACGTCACAGCACCAACAACAACCAACACACAGCGCCTCCTCCCTCCACATCACAGCACCAACAACAACCAACATACAGATTCTCCACGTCCCATCACCAACAACAACCAACACACAGATCCTCCTCCCTCCACATCACAGCACCAACAACAACCAACACGCAGATCCTCCTCCCTCCACGTCACAGCACCAACAACAACCAACACAAAGATCCTCCTCTCTCCACGTCACAGCACCAACAACAACCAACACACAGATCCTCCTCTCTCCACGTCACAGCACCAGCAACAACCAACATGCAGATCCTCCTCCCTCCACATCACAGCACCAGCAACAACCAACACACAGATCCTCCTCCCTCCACGTCACAGCACCAGCAACAACCAACATGCAGATCCTCCTCCCTCCACGTCACAGCACCAACAACAACCAACACACAGATCCTCCTCCCTCCACATCACAGCACCAGCAACAACCAACACACAGATCCTCCTCCCTCCATGTCACAGCACCAGCAACAACCAACATGCAGATCCTCCTCCCTCCACGTCACAGCACCAACAACAACCAACACACATCCTCCTCCCTCCACGTCACAGCACCAGCAACAACCAACATGCAGATCCTCCTCCCTCCACGTCACAGCACCAACAACAACCAACACACAGCGCCTCCTCCCTCCACGTCACAGCTCCAACAACAACCAACACACAGATCCTCCTCCCTCCACGTCAAACACCAACAACAACCAACACACAGATCCTCCTCTCTCCACGTCACAGCAACAGCAACAACCAACACACAGATCCTCCTCACTCCACGTCACAGCACCAGTAACAACCAACATGCAGATCCTCCTCCCTCAACGTCACAGCACCAATAACAACCAACACACAGATGCTCCTCTCTCCACGTCACAGCACTAGCAACAACCAACACACAGATCCTCCTCTCTCCACGTCACAGCACCAACAACAACCAACACACAGATCCTCCTCCCTCCACGTCACAGCACCAGCAACAACCAACACACAGATTCTAATCTCTCCACGTCACAGCACCAACAACAACCAACACACAGATCCTCCTCCCTCCACGTCACAGCACCAACAACAACCAACACACAGATCCTCCTCCCTCCACATCACAGCACCAACAACAACCAACACACAGATCCTCCTCCCTCCACATCACAGCACCAGCAACAACCAACATGCAGATCCTCCTCCCTCCACGTCACAGCACCAACAACAACCAACACACAGATTCTAATCTCTCCACGTCACAGCACCAACAACAACCAACACACAGATCCTCCTCCCTCCACATCACAGCACCAACAACAACCAACACACAGATCCTCCTCCCTCCACATCACAGCACCAGCAACAACCAACATGCAGATCCTCCTCCCTCCACGTCACAGCACCAACAACAACCAACACACAGATCCTCCACATCACAGCACCAACAACAACCAACACACAGCGCCTCCTCCCTCCACGTCACAGCACCAACAACAACCAACACACAGATCCTCCTCCCTCCACGTCACAGCACCAATAACAACCAACACACAGATCCTCCTCCCTCCACGTCACAGCACCAACAACAACCAACACACAGCGCCTCCTCCCTCCACGTCACAGCACCAACAACAACCAACATACAGATTCTCCACGTCCCATCACCAACAACAACCAACACACAGATCCTCCTCCCTCCACATCACAGCACCAACAACAACCAACATACAGATTCTCCATGTCACAGCACCAACAACAACCAACACACAGATCCTCCTCCCTCCACATCACAGCACCAACAACAACCAACACAGATCCTCCTCCCTCAATGTCACAGCACCAGCAACAACCAACACACAGATCCTCCTCCCTCCACGTCACAACACCAACAACAACCAACATACAGATCCTCCTCCCTCCACGTCACAGCACCAACAACAACCAACACAGATCCTCCTCCCTCCACGTCACAGCACCAACAACAACCAACACACAGATCTTCCTCCCTCCATGTCACAGCACCAACAACAACCAACACACAGATCCTCCTCCCTCCACGCCACAGCACCAACAACTAACACACAGATCCTCCTCCCTCCACGTCACAGCACCAACAACAACCAACACAGATCCTCCTCCCTCCATGTCACAGCACCAACAACAACCAACACACAGATCTTCCTCCCTCCATGTCACAGCACCAGCAACAACCAACACACAGATCCTCCTCCCTCCACGTCACAGCACCCACAACAACCAACACACAGATCCTCCTCTCTCCACGTCAAAACACCAACAACAACCGACACGCAGATCCTCCTCCCTCCACGTCACAGCACCAACAACAACCAACACACAGCGCCTCCTCCCTCCACATCACAGCACCAACAACAACCAACATACAGATTCTCCACGTCCCATCACCAACAACAACCAACACACAGATCCTCCTCCCTCCACATCACAGCACCAACAACAACCAACACGCAGATCCTCCTCCCTCCACGTCACAGCACCAACAACAACCAACACAAAGATCCTCCTCTCTCCACGTCACAGCACCAACAACCAACAAAGATCCTCACCCTTCACGTCACAGCACCAACAACAACCAACACGCAGATCCTCCTCCCTCCACGTCACAGCACCAACAACAACCAACACGCAGATCCTCCTCCCTCCACGTCACAGCACCAACAACAACCAACACACAGATCCTTCACGTCACAGCACCAACAAGAACCTACACACAGATCCTCCTCCCTCCACGTCACAGCACCAACAACAACCAACACACAGATCCTCCCCCCTCCACGTCACAGCACCAACAACAACCAACACACAGATCCTCCTCTCTCCACGTCACAGCACCAACAACAACCAACACACAGATCCTCCTCCCTCCATGTCACAGCATCAACCATCAACACAGATCCTCACCCTCCACGTCACAGCACCAACAACAGCCAACACAGATCCTCCTCTCTCCACGTCACAGCACTAGCAACAACCAACATGCAGATCCTCCTCTCTCCACGTCACAGCACCAGCAACAACCAACATGCAGATCCTCCTCCCTCCACGTCACAGCACCAACAACAACCAACACACAGATCCTCCTCCCTCCACGTCACAGCACCAACAACAACCAACACACAGCGCCTCCTCCCTCCACATCACAGCACCAACAACAACCAACACGCAGATCCTCCTCCCTCCACGTCACAGCACCAACAACAACCAACACAAAGATCCTCCTCTCTCCACGTCACAGCACCAACAACATCCAACACACAAATCGTCCTCTCTCCACGTCACAGCACCAGCAACAACCAACATGCAGATCCTCCTCCCTCCACATCACAGCACCAGCAACAACCAACACACAGATCCTCCTCCCTCCACGTCACAGCACCAGCAACAACCAACATGCAGATCCTCCTCCCTCCACGTCACAGCACCAACAACAACCAACACACAGATCCTCCTCCCTCCACATCACAGCACCAGCAACAACCAACACACAGATCCTCCTCCCTTCATGTCACAGCACCAGCAACAACCAACATGCAGATCCTCCTCCCTCCACGTCACAGCACCAACAACAACCAACACACATCCTCCTCCCTCCACGTCACAGCACCAACAACAACCAACACACAGATCCTCCTCTCTCCACGTCACAACACCAACAACAACCAACACGCAGATCCTCCTCCCTCCACGTCCCAGCACCAACAACCAACACACAGATCCTCCTCCCTCCACGTCACAGCACCAACAACAACCAACACACAAATCCTCCTCCCTCAACGTCACAGCACCAACGACAACCAACACACAGATCCTCCTCCCTCCATGTCACAGCACCAGCAACAACAAACACACAGCTCCTCCTCCCTCCACGTCACAGCACCAACAACAACCAACACACAGCGCCTCCTCCCTCCACGTCACAGCTCCAACAACAACCAACACACAGATCCTCCTCCCTCCACATCACAGCACCAACAACAACCAACACAGATCCTCCTCTCTCCACGTCACAGCAACAGCAACAACCAACACACAGATCCTCCTCACTCCACGTCACAGCACCAGTAACAACCAACATGCAGATCCTCCTCCCTCCACGTCACAGCACCAACAACAACCAACACACAGATTCTACTCTCTCCACATCACAGCACCAACAACAACCAACACACAGATCCTCCTCCCTCCACGTCACAGCACCAACAACAACCAACACACAGATCCTCCTCCCTCCACATCACAGCACCAACAACAACCAACACACAGATCCTCCTCTCTCCACGTCACAGCACCAGCAACAACCAACATGCAGATCCTCCTCCCTCCACGTCACAGCACCAACAACAACCAACACACAGATCCTCCACATCACAGCACCAACAACAACCAACACACAGCGCCTCCTCCCTCCACGTCACAGCACCAACAACAACCAACACACAGATCCTCCTCCCTCCACGTCACAGCACCAATAACAACCAACACACAGATCCTCCTCCCTCCACGTCACAGCACCAACAACAACCAACACACAGATCCTCCTCCCTCCACATCACAGCACCAACAACAACCAACATACAGATTCTCCATGTCACAGCACCAACAACAACCAACACACAGATCCTCGCTCTCCACGTCCCATCACCAACAACAACCAACACACAGATCCTCCTCCCTCCACATCACAGCACCAACAACAACCAACACAGATCCTCCTCCCTCAATGTCACAGCACCAGCAACAACCAACACACAGATCCTGACCCTCCACATCACAGCACCAGCATCAACAACCAACACGCAGATCCTCCTCCCTCCACGTCACAGCACCAACAACAACCAACACAGATCCTCCTTCCTCCATGTCACAGCACTTACAACAACCAACACACAGATCCTCCTCCCTCCACGTCACAACACCAACAACTAACACACAGATCCTCCTCCCTCCACGTCACAGCACCAACAACAACCAACACAGATCCTCCTCCCTCCATGTCACAGCACCAACAACAACCAACACACAGATCTTCCTCCCTCCATGTCACAGCACCAACAACAACCAACACAGATCCTCCTCCCTCCATGTCACAGCACCAACAACAACCAACACACAGATCCTACTCCCTCCATGTCACAGCACCAACAACAACCAACACACAGATCCTCCTCTCTCCACGTCAAAACACCAACAACAACCGACACGCAGATCCTCCTCCCTCCACGTCTCAGCACCAACAACAACCAACACGCAGATCCTCCACGTCCCAGCACCAACAACAACCAACACACAGATCCTCCTCCCTCCACGTCACAGCACCAACAACAACCAACACACAGATCCTCCTCTCCACGTCACAACACCAAAAACAACCAACACGCAGATCCTCCTCCCTCCACGTCCCAGCACTAACAACCAACACACAGATCCTCCTCCTTCCACGTCACAGCACCAACAACAACCAACACACAAATCCTCCTCCCTCCACGTCACAGCACCAACAACAACCAACACAGATCCTCCTCCCTCCACGTCACAGCACCAGCAACAACCAACACACAGATCCTCCTCTCTCCACGTCACAACACCAACAACAACCAACACGCAGATCCTCCTCCCTCCACGTCACAACACCAACAACAACCAACACACAGATTCTCCTCCCTCCACGTCACAGCACCAACAACAACCAACACACAGATCCTCCTCTCTCCACGTCACAACACCAACAACAACCAACATGCAGATCCTCCTCCCTCCACGTCACAACACCAACCACAACCAACACGCATATCCTCCTCCCTCCACATCACAGCACCAACAACAACCAACACACAGATCCTCCTCTCTCCACGTCACAACACCAACAACAACCAACACGCAGATCCTCCTCCCTCCATGTCCCAGCACCAACAACCAACACACAGATCCTCCTCCCTCCACATCACAGCACCAACAACAACCAACACAGATCCTCCTCTCTCCACGTCACAGCACTAACAACAACCAACACAGATCCTTCTCCCTCCATGTCACAGCACCAACAACAACCAACACACAGATCCTCCTCCCTCCACGTCACAGCACTAACAACAACCAACACAGATCTTCCTCCCTGCATGTCACAGCACCAACAACAACCAACACACAGATCCTCCTCCCTCCACGTCACAGCACTAACAACTAACACACAGATCCTCCTCCCTCCACGTCACAGCACCAACAACAACCAACACAGATCCTCCTCCCTCCATGTCACAGCACCAACAACAACCAACACACAGATCTTCCTTCCTCCATGTCAAAGCACCAACAACAACCAACACAGATCCTCCTCCCTCCATGTCACAGCACCAACAACAACCAACACACAGATCCTCCTCCCTCCATGTCACAGCACCAACAACAACCAACACACAGATCCTCCTCTCTCAACGTCACAACACCAACAACAACCAACACGCAGATCCTCCTCCCTCCACGTCTCAGCACCAACAACCAACACACAGATCCTCCTCCCTCCATGTCACAGCACCAGCAACAACAAACACACAGCTCCTCCTCCCTCCACATCACAGCAGCAACAACAACCAACACACAGATCCTCCACGTCCCAGCACCAACAACAACCAACACACAGATCCTCCTCCCTCCACGTCACAGCACCAACAACAACCAACACACAGATCCTCCTCTCTCCACGTCACAACACCAACAACAACCAACACGCAGATCCTCCTCCCTCCACGTCCCAGCACCAACAACCAACACACAGATCCTCCTCCCTCCACGTCACAGCACCAACAACAACCAACACACAAATCCTCCTCCCTCCACGTCACAGCACCAACAACAACCAACACACAGATCGTCCTCTCTCCACGTCACAACACCAACAACAACCAACACGCAGATCCTCCTCCCTCCACGTCACAACACCAACAACAACCAACACACAGATCCTCCTCCCTCCACGTCACAGCACCAGCAACAACCAACACACGGATCCTCCTCTCTCCACGTCACAACACCAACAACAACCAACACGCAGATCCTCCTCCCTCCACGTCACAACACCAACAACAACCAACACGCAGATCCTCCTCCCTCCACGTCACAGCACCAGCAACAACCAACACACAGATCCTCCTCTTTCCACGTCACAACACCAACAACAACCAACACGCAGATCCTCCTCCCTCCACGTCACAACACCAACAACAACCAACACACAGATCCTCCTCCCTCCACGTCACAGCACCAACAACAACCAACACACAGATCCTCCTCTCTCCACGTCACAACACCAACAACAACCAACACGCAGATCCTCCTCCCTCCACGTCACAACACCAACAACAACCAACACGCAGATCCTCTTCCCTCCACGTCACAACACCAACAACAACCAACACGCAGATCCTCTTCCCTCCACATCACAGCACCAACAACAACCAACACACAGATCCTCCTCTCTCCACGTCACAACACCAACAACAACCAACACGCAGATCCTCCTCCCTCCACGTCCCAGCACCAACAACCAACACACAGATCCTCCTCCCTCCACATCACAGCACCAACAACAACCAACACAGATCCTCCTCTCTCCACGTCACAGCACCAACAACAACCAACACACAGATCCTCCTCCCTCCACGTCACAACACCAACAACAACCAACACACAGATCCTCTTCCCTCCACGTCACAACACCAACAACAACCAACACGCAGATCCTCCTCCCTCCACGTCACAACACCAACAACAACCAACACACAGATCTTCCTCTCTCCACGTCACAACACCAACAACAACCAACACGCAGATCGTCCTCCCTCTACGTCACAACACCAACAACAACCAACACACAGATCCTCCTCCCTCCACGTCACAGCACCAGTAACAACCAACACACAGATCCTCCTCCCTCAACGTAACAGCACCAACAACAACCAACACACAGATCCTCCTCTGTCCACGTCACAGCACTAGCAACAACCAACATGCAGATCCTCCTCTCTCCACGTCACAGCACCAGCAACAACCAACATGCAGATCCTCCTCCCTCAACATCACAGCACCAAAAACAACCAACACACAGATCCTCCTCTCTCCACGTCACAGCACTAGCAACAACCAACATGCAGTTCCTCCTCTCTCCACGTCACAGCACCAACACACAGCGCCTCCTCCCTCCACGTCACAGCACCAACAACAACCAACACACAGATCCTCCTCCCTCCACATCACAGCACCAACAACAACCAACACGCAGATCCTCCTCCCTCCACGTCACAGCACCAACAACAACTAACACACAGATCCTCCTCTCTCCACGTCACAGCACCAACAACAACCAATACACAGATCCTCCTCCCTCCACGTCACAGCACCACCAACAACGAACACACAGATCCTCCTCCCTCCACATCACAGCACCAGCAACAACCAACACACAGATCCTCCTCCCTCCACGTCACAGCACCAGCAACAACCAACACACAGATCCTCTTACCTCCACGTCACAGCACCAGCAACAACCAACATGCAGATCCTCCTCCCTCCACATCACAGCATCAACAATAACCAACACGCAGATCCCCCTCCCTCCACATCACAGCACCAACAACAACCAACACACAGATCCTCCTCCCTCCACATCACAGCATCAACAATAACCAACACACAGATCCTCCTCCCTCCACGTCCTAGCACCAACAACAACAATCAACACGCAGATCCTCCTCCCTCCACGTCACAGCACCAACAATCAACACAGATCCTCACCCTCCACGTCACAGCACCAGCAACAACCAACGCAGATCCTCCTTCGTCCATGTCATAGCACCAACAACCAACACAAATCCTCACCCTTCACGTCACAGCACCAACAACAACCAACATGCAGATCCTCCTCTCTCCACGTCACAGCACCAACAACAACCAACACGCAGATCCTCCTCCCTCCACGTCACAGCACCAACAACAACCAACACACAGATCCTCCACGTCACAGCACCAACAACAACCTACACACAGATCCTCCTCCCTCCACGTCACAGCACCAACAACAACCAACACACAGATCCTCCTCCCTCCACGTCACAGCACCAACAACAACCAACACACAGATCCTCCTCTCTCCACGTCACAGCACCAACAACAACCAACACACAGATCCTCCTCCCTCCACGTCACAGCATCAACAATAACCAACACAGATCCTCCTCCCTCCACGTCACAGCACCAACAACAACCAACACACAGATCCTCCTCCCTCCACGTCACAGCACCAACAACAACCAACACACAGATCCTCCTCCCTCCACGTCACAGCACCAACAACAACCAACACACAGCGCCTCCTCCCTCCACATCACAGCACCAACAACAACCAACACACAGATCCTCCTCCCTCCACATCACAGCACCAACAACAACCAACACGCAGATCCTCCTCCCTCCACATCACAGCACCAACAACAACCAACACAAAGATCCTCCTCTCTCCACGTCACAGCACCAGCAACAACCAACACACAGATCCTCCTCCCTCCACGTCACAGCACCAGCAACAACCAACATGCAGATCCTCCTCCCTCCACGTCACAGCACCAACAACAACCAACACACAGATCCTCCTCCCTCCACATCACAGCACCAGCAACAACCAACAAACAGATCCTCCTCCCTCCATGTCACAGCACCAGCAACAACCAACACACAGCGCCTCCTCTCTCCACGTCACAGCACCAACAACAACCAACACGCAGATCCTCCTCCCTCCACATCACAACACCAACAATA
Organism: Anomaloglossus baeobatrachus; assembly: GCF_048569485.1. Classification (NCBI taxonomy): domain Eukaryota; kingdom Metazoa; phylum Chordata; class Amphibia; order Anura; family Aromobatidae; genus Anomaloglossus; species Anomaloglossus baeobatrachus. Next base: position 597,922,466 of record NC_134357.1, on the reverse strand, counting down.
ACCAACACACAGATCCTCCTCCCTCCACATCACAGCACCAACAACAACCAATACAGATCCTCCTCTCTCCACGTCACAGCTCCAACAACAACCAACACACAGCGCCTCCTCCCTCCACATCACAACACCAACAACAACCAACACAGATCCTCCTCTCTCCACGACACAGCACCAGCAACAACCAACACACAGCGCCTCCTCCCTCCACGTCACAGCACCAACAACAACCAACACACAGCGCCTCCTCCCTCCACGTCACAGCTCCAACAACAACCAACACACAGATCCTCCTCCCTCCACATCACAGCACCAACAACAACCAATACAGATCCTCCTCTCTCCACGACAAACAACCAACACAGATCCTCCTCTCTCCACGTCACAGCAACAGCAACAACCAACACACAGATCCTCCTCTCTCCACGTCACAGCACCAGTAACAACCAACATGCAGATCCTCCTCCCTCAACGTCACAGCACCAACAACAACCAACACACAGATCCTCCTCTCTCCACGTCACAGCACTAGCAACAACCAACATGCAGATCCTCCTCCCTCCACGTCACAGCACCAACAACAACCAACACACAGATTCTCCTCTCTCCACGTCACAGCACCAACAACAACCAACACACAGATCCTCCTCCCTCCACGTCACAGCACCAACAACAACCAACACACAGATCCTCCTCCCTCCACGTCACAGCACCAGCAACAACCAACATGCAGATCCTCCTCCCTCCACGTCACAGCACCAACAACAACCAACACACAGATCCTCCTCTCTCCACGTCACAGCACCAGCAACAACCAACACACAGATCCTCCTCCCTCCACGTCACAGCACCAGCAACAACCAACATGCAGATCTTCCTCCCTCCACGTCACAGCACCAGCAACAACCAACACACAGACCCTCCACATCACAGCACCAACAACAACCAACACACAGATCCTCCTCCCTCCACGTCACAGCACCAATAACAACCAACACACAGATCCTCCTCCCTCCACGTCACAGCACCAACAACAACCAACATACAGATTCTCCACGTCCCATCACCAACAACAACCAACACACAGATCCTCCTCCCTCCACATCACAGCACCAACAACAACCAACACGCAGATCCTCCTCCCGCCACGTCACAGCACCAACAACAACCAACACGCAGATCCTCCTCCCTCCACGTCACAGCACCAACAACAACCAACACACAGATCCTCCTCTCTCCACGTCACAGCACCAGCAACAACCAACATGCAGATCCTCCTCCCTCCACGTCACAGAACCAACAACAACCAACACACAGATCCTCCTCTCTCCACGTCACAGCACCAGCAACAACCAACATGCAGATCCTCCTCCCTCCACGTCACAGCACCAGCAACAACCAACATGCAGATCCTCTTCTCTCCACGTCACAGCACCAACAACAACCAACATACAGATTCTCCACGTCCCATCACCAACAACAACCAACACACAGATCCTCCTCCCTCCACATCACAGCACCAACAACAACCAACACAGATCCTCCTCTCTCCACGTCACAGCACCAACAACAACCAACACACAGATCCTCCTCCCTCCACATCACAGCACCAACAACAACCAACACAGATCCTCTTCTCTCCACTTCACAGCACCAACAACAACCAACATACAGATTCTCCACGTTCCATCACCAACAACAACCAACACACAGATCCTCCTCCCTCCACATCACAGCACCAACAACAACCAACACGCAGATCCTCCTCCCGCCACGTCACAGCACCAACAACAACCAACACGCAGATCCTCCTCCCTCCACGTCACAGCACCAACAACAACCAACACACAGATCCTCCTCTCTCCACGTCACAGCACCAACAACAACCAACACACAGATCCTCCTCTCTCCACGTCACAGCACCAACAACAACCAACACACAGATCCTCCTCTCTCCACGTCACAGCACCAACAACAACCAACACACAGATCCTCCTCTCTCCACGTCACAGCACCAGCAACAACCAACATGCAGATCCTCCTCCCTCCACGTCACAGCACCAACAACAACCAACACACAGATCCTCCTCTCTCCACGTCACAGCACCAGCAACAACCAACATGCAGATCCTCCTCCCTCCACGTCACAGCACCAGCAACAACCAACATGCAGATCCTCTTCTCTCCACGTCACAGCACCAACAACAACCAACATACAGATTCTCCACGTCCCATCACCAACAACAACCAACACACAGATCCTCCTCACTCCACATCACAGCACCAACAACAACCAACACAGATCCTCCTCTCTCCACGTCACAGCACCAACAACAACCAACACAGATCCTCCTCCCTCCACGTCACAGCACCAGCAACAACCAACACACAGATCCTCCTCCCTCCACGTCACAGCACCAGCAACAACCAACATGCAGATCCTCCTCCCTCCACGTCACAGCACCAACAACAACAAACACACAGATCCTCCTCTCTCCACGTCACAGCACCAGCAACAACCAACATGCAGATCCTCCTCCCTCCACGTCACAGCACCAGCAACAACCAACATGCAGATCCTCCTCTCTCCACGTCACAGCACCAACAACAACCAACACACAGATCCTCCTCTCTCCACGTCACAGCACCAACAACAACCAACACACAGATCCTCCTCCCTCCACATCACAGCACCAACAACAACCAACACACAGATCCTCCTCCCTCCACATCACAGCACCAACAACAACCAACACACAGATCCTCCTCCCTCCACGTCACAGCACCAACAACAACCAACACACAGATCCTCCTCCCTCCACATCACAGCACCAACAGCAACCAACACAGATCCTCCTCTCTCCACGTCACAACACCAACAACAACCAACACACAGATCCTCCTCCCTCCACGTCACAACACCAACAACAACCAACACACAGATCCTCCTCCCTCCACGTCACAGCACCAACAACAACCAACACAGATCCTCCTCCCTCCACGTCACAGCACCAACAACCAACACACAGATCCTCCTCTCCCCACGTCACAGCACTAGCAACAACAAACACACGCATCCTCCTCCCTCCACGTCACAGCACCAACAACAACCAACACGCAGATCCTCCTCCCTCCACGTCACAACACCAGCAACAACAAACACGCAGATCCTCCTCCCTCCACGTTACAACACCAACAACAACCAACACGCAGATCCTCCTCCCTCCACGTCACAACACCAACAACAACCAACACAGATCCTCCTCCCTCCACGTCACAGCACCAACAACAACCAACACACATATCCTCCTCCCTCCACGTCACAGCACCAACTACAACCAACACGCAGATCCTCCTCCCTCCACATCACAGCACCAACAACAACCAACACACAGATCCTCCTCCCTCCACGTCACAGCACCAACAACAACCAACATGCAGATCCTCCTCCCTCCACATCACAGCACCAGCAACAACCAACATGCAGATCCTCCTCCCTCCACGTCACAGCACCAACAACAACCAACACACAGATCCTCCTCCCTCCACATCACAGCACCAGCAACAACCAAGACAGATCCTCCTCCCTCCACGTCACAACACCAACAACAACCAAACACAGATCCTCCTCTCTCCACGTCACAACACCAACAACAACCAACACGCAGATCCTCCTCCCTCCACGTCACAGCACCAACAACAACCAACACAGATCCTCCTCTCTCCACGTCACAACACCAACAACAACCAACACACAGATCCTCCTCCCTCCACGTCACAGCACCAGCAACAACCAACATGCAGATCCTCCTCCCTCCACGTCACAGCACCAACAACAACCAACACACAGCGCCTTCTCCCTCCACGTCACAGCACCAACAACAACCAACACACAGATCCTCGCTCTCCACGTCCCATCACCAACAACAACCAACACAGATCCTCCTCTCTCCACGTCACAGCACCAGCAACAACCAACATACAGATCCTCCTCCCTCCACGTCACAGCACCAACAACAACAACCAACATGCAGATCCTCCTCCCTCCACATCACAGCACCAGCATCAACCAACATGCAGATCCTCCTCCCTCCACGTCACAGCACCAACAACAACCAACACACAGATCCTCCTCCCTCCACATCACAGCACCAGCAACAACCAACATGCAGATCCTCCTCCCTCCATGTCACAGCACCAACAACCAACACACAGATCCTCGCTCTCCACGTCCCATCACCAACAACAACCAACACAGATCCTCCTCCCTCCACGTCACAGCACCAGCAACAACCAACATGCAGATCCTCCTCCCTCCACGTCACAGCACCAACAACAACCAATTACAGATCCTCCTCTCTCCACGTCACAACACCAACAACAACCAACACGCAGATCCTCCTCCCTCCACGTCACAGCACCAACAACAACCAACACAGATCCTCCTCTCTCCACATCACAACACCAACAACAACCAACACACAGATCCTCCTCCCTCCACGTCACAGCACCAGCAACAACCAACATGCAGATCCTCCTCCCTCCACGTCACAGCACCAACAACAACCAACACACAGATCCTCGCTCTCCACGTCCCATCACCAACAACAACCAACACAGATCCTCCTCTCTCCACGTCACAGCACCAGCAACAACCAACATACAGATCCTCCTCTCTCCACGTCACAGCACCAGCAACAACCAACACACAGATCCTCCTCCCTCCACGTCACAGCACCAACAACAACCAACACACAGATCCTCCTCCCTCCACGTCCCATCACCAACAACAACCAACACACAGATCCTCCTCTCTCCACGTCACAACACCAACAACAACCAACACACAGATCCTCCTCCCTCCACGTCACAGCACCAGCAACAACCAACACACAGATCCTCCTCCCTCCACGTCACAGCACCAACAACAACCAACACGCAGATCCTCCTCTCTCCACGTCACAGCACCAACAACAACCAACACACAGATCCTACTCCCTCCACGTTACAACACCAACAACAACCAACACGCAGATCCTCCTCTCTCCACGTCTCAGCACCAACAACAACCAACACAGATCCTCACCCTCCACGTCACAGCACCAACAACAACCAACACAGATCCTCCTCCCTCCACGTCACAACACCAACAACAACCAACACAGATCCTCCTCCCTCCACGTCACAGCACTAACAACAACCAACACACAGATCCACCTTTGTCTACGTCACAGCACCAACAACAACCAACACAGATCCTCCTCCCTCCACATCACAGCACCAGCAACAACCAACACAGATCCTCCTCCCTCCACATCACAGCACCAGCAACAACCAACACACAGATCCTCCTCCCTCCACGTCACAGCACCAGCAACAACCAACATGCAGATCCTCCTCCTTCCACGTCACAGCACCAACAACAACCAACACACAGATCCTCCTCCCTCCACATCACAGCACCAGCAACAACCAACACACAGATCCTCCTCCCTCCACGTCACAGCACCAGCAACAACCAACATGCAGATCCTCCTCCCTCCACGTCACAGCACCAACAACAACCAACACACAGATCCTCCTCCCTCCACATCACAGCACCAGCAACAACCAACATGCAGATCCTCCTCCCTCCACGTCACAGCACCAACAACAACCAACACACAGATCCTCCTCCCTCCACATCACAGCACCAACAACAACCAACACACAGATCCTCCTCCCTCCACATCACAGCACCAACAACAACCAACACACAGATCCTCCTCCCTCCACGTCACAGCACCAACAACAACCAACACACAGATCCTCCTCTCTCCACGTCACAACACCAACAACAACCAACACGCAGATCCTCCTCCCTCCACGTCACAGCACCAGCAACAACCAACATGCAGATCCTCCTCCCTCCACGTCACAGCACCAACAACAACCAACACACAGCGCCTCCTCCCTCCACGTCACAGCACCAACAACAACCAACACACAGATCCTCGCTCTCCACGTCCCATCACCAACAACAACCAACACACAGATCCTCCTCCCTCCACGTCACAGCACCAACAACAACCAACATGCAGATCCTCCTCCCTCCACATCACAGCACCAGCATCAACCAACATGCAGATCCTCCTCCCTCCACGTCACAGCACCAACAACAACCAACACACAGATCCTCCTCCCTCCACATCACAGCACCAGCAACAACCAACATGCAGATCCTCCTCCCTCCACGTCACAGCACCAACAACAACCAACACGCAGATCCTCGCTCTCCACGTCCCATCACCAACAACAACCAACACAGATCCTCCTCCCTCCACGTCACAGCACCAGCAACAACCAACATGCAGATCCTCCTCCCTCCACGTCACAGCACCAACAACAACCAATTACAGATCCTCCTCTCTCCACGTCACAACACCAACAACAACCAACACGCAGATCCTCCTCCCTCCACGTCACAGCACCAACAACAACCAACACAGATCCTCCTCTCTCCACATCACAACACCAACAACAACCAACACACAGATCCTCCTCCCTCCACGTCACAGCACCAGCAACAACCAACATGCAGATCCTCCTCCCTCCACGTCACAGCACCAACAACAACCAACACACAGATCCTCGCTCTCCACGTCCCATCACCAACAACAACCAACACAGATCCTCCTCTCTCCACGTCACAGCACCAGCAACAACCAACATGCAGATCCTCCTCTCTCCACGTCACAGCACCAGCAACAACCAACACACAGATCCTCCTCCCTCCACGTCCCAGCACCAACAACAACCAACACACAGATCCTCCTCTCTCCACGTCACAACACCAACAACAACCAACACACAGATCCTCCTCCCTCCACGTCACAGCACCAGCAACAACCAACACACAGATCCTCCTCCCTCCACGTCACAGCACCAACAACAACCAACACGCAGATCCTCCTCCCTCCACATCACAGCACCAACAACAACAAACACACAGATCCTACTCCCTCCACGTTACAACACCAACAACAACCAACACACAGATCCTCCTCTCTCCACGTCTCAGCACCAACAACAACCAACACAGATCCTCACCCTCCACGTCACAGTACCAACAACAACCAACACAGATCCTCCTCCCTCCACGTCACAACACCAACAACAACCAACACATAGATCCTCCTCTCTCCACGTCACAGCACCAACAACAACCAACACAGATCCTCCTCCCTCCACGTCACAGCACCAACAACAACCAACACACAGATCCACCTTTGTCTACGTCACAGCACCAACAACAACCAACACAGATCCTCCTCCCTCCACATCACAGCACCAGCAACAACCAACACAGATCCTCCTCCCTCCACATCACAGCACCAGCAACAACCAACATGCAGATCCTCCTCCCTCCACATCACAGCACCAGCAACAACCAACACACAGATCCTCCTCCCTCCACGTCACAGCACCAGCAACAATCAACATGCAGATCCTCCTCCTTCCACGTCACAGCACCAACAACAACCAACACACAGATCCTCCTCCCTCCACATCACAGCACCAGCAACAACCAACACACAGATCCTCCTCCCTCCACGTCACAGCACCAGCAACAACCAACATGCAGATCCTCCTCCCTCCACGTCACAGCACCAACAACAATCAACACACAGCGCCTCCTCCCTCCACGTCACAGCACCAACAACAACCAAAACACAGATCCTCGCTCTCCACGTCCCATCACCAACAACAACCAACACACAGATCCTCCTCCCTCCACATCACAGCACCAGCAACAACCAACACACAGATCCTCCTCCCTCCACATCACAGCACCAGCAACAACCAACATGCAGATCCTCCTCCCTCCACGTCACAGCACCAACTACAACCAACACGCAGATCCTCCTCCCTCCACGTCACAGCACCAACAACAACCAACACAGATCCTCCTCCCTCCACGTCACAACACCAACAACAACCAACACACAGATCCTCCTCCCTCCATGTCACAGCATCAACCATCAACACACAGATCCTCCTCCCTCCACGTCACAGCACCAACAACAACCAATACACAGATCCTCCTCCCTCCACGTCACAGTACCAACAACAACCAACACACAGATCCTCCTCCCTCCATGTCACAGCATCAACCATCAACACACAGATCCTCCTCCCTCCACGTCACAGCACCAACAACAACCAATACACAGATCCTCCTCCCTCCACGTCACAGTACCAACAACAACGAATGTCAAAGTAGAAATTTAGGTGAAGATAGCTAATGGTATCTTCGTTCAGGATAATCAGAGGCCGGTGCCGTATTAGCTGTATATCAGTGCAGATATGAATGAATCAGACAGCACTGAAAACACCATCCTTGTGATCAGAAAAAACAGGAAAGCCAGCACTGCCTGTAATGTCATGCAACAAATAAAAAGCGTAAAATCACAACATCCCAACTGTACTAGAATACGAAATGAGATTTCTATGCGACCTGGTGCTGATAGTCCAGAGGCCTTTTATAGAGGGAGGGCGGGGTACTGACACACGGTGTTTGACTCTAAACTTGCTGAGTGTCATGGCGGTATCAGGCACTGTTCAGACCACAAACTCTGACACTCCTTACTATACTATAAGATGGTGCAAGCAACAGAGTCTAACCCTTCTGCTGGCCTGTCATTGATTAAAGTCTTCATGACTTCAGGTAAATGGTAGAATCTTCAGCTCACCTGTTGCCCGGACTGTTCAGCCTTGCGGGTGCTCGGAATCCAACGGTCTATCCCAACTGGTAACGAAGATGTGAAAGGAAAAGAGGGAACGATCCAGCACAAATCCTCCTTATGTTAAAATATTCGAGTCTTTATTTAAACATCGTTAAAATCATAGTGAAGGCCAAAAAATCACTTAGATGGTAAGGGTACAGTTCATGAAAGCTTTACGCGTTTCGGACTAATAATAAAACCAACAAGTCCTTAATCATAAGTGTCTCATGAAACCAAAAGAGCTACTGAAATAGACTGACTCATTAGAAGAGGAAAAGGGAGGGGTGAAAAAATGTTAATTACTTCAGGAGGAGGAAAACGAAAAAGAAGAAAAAGGTGAGGGGAGGAAGCGAGTGAATATCTAGAAATTTTAACCCCCTGTAATCAAGGCTGCGATTCAAAGTTATAATAAACGTATATAAATTGTATATGATAAACGATGGTATGTACTAATCTAGAAGTAGAAATCCCAGAACCGCCAGAGAGGGGGGGGGAGGGGAAAGGAAATGTAAGCTTATATATATATGTGTAAAAAACAAAATTAATTTGATTTGATTCCACATCTGAACTAATACCGCTTGTTATAATTACATTATTATTATCATCCGACATTAATCCTAATTATTATTATTTCCCAGGAGGTAAGGATATATACAGATATATATAGATGTCAGTCTGTGCTTTGGAACCGCTCTGGTATTGACCTCCACGCGCTGACTCTATATCACGGTTCAATCGTACAAGTCCTAGGCAATCCATTAAGCCCGTGAACAAACACCTTACATGCGTTTTTTGAATAATAATGTTTTTTCTAGTGTTTCATTCACCCTTTGACATATTATTCATAATCAGGTATAAATGAGACAGATGTCTTATACTTTATTGAACACCATGATTTATGGAGTTAATAAATTATCTCACTCCAGCCCATATTGAATTCATGATATTAGACCACATTAAAGAATCAACACGCTTTTGTGCTTTTTGCGATAAACTAACACTGTAATATAATTATACAGGCCCATGTTCATATACCTAAACCGGGAATAATCCCGTTTATATATATGTTTTGACTTTATACATCTTTCATGAACTTTCTTCACCTTTTGACATGAAAATTCATAGCTAGGTGTTAGGAAAGAATAATATTAATAATAACTATAATAATTCGGGAATGGCTGGGGAATATAATATTTATGAGAATTACATCAACAAGAATAAATACGGACATGTAATTAAATGGTATATATCCTTACCTCCTGGGAAATAATAATAATTAGGATTAATGTCGGATGATAATAATAATGTAATTATAACAAGCGGTATTAGTTCAGATGTGGAATCAAATCAAATTAATTTTGTTTTTTACACATATATATATAAGCTTACATTTCCTTTCCCCTCCCCCCCCCTCTCTGGCGGTTCTGGGATTTCTACTTCTAGATTAGTACATACCATCGTTTATCATATACAATTTATATACGTTTATTATAACTTTGAATCGCAGCCTTGATTACAGGGGGTTAAAATTTCTAGATATTCACTCGCTTTCTCCTCTCACCTTTTTCTTCTTTTTCGTTTTCCTCCTCCTGAAGTAATTAACATTTTTTCACCCCTCCCTTTTCCTCTTCTAATGAGTCAGTCTATTTCAGTAGCTCTTTTGGTTTCATGAGACACTTATGATTAAGGACTTGTTGGTTTTATTATTAGTCCGAAACGCGTAAAGCTTTCATGAACTGTACCCTTACCATCTAAGTGATTTTTTGGCCTTCACTATGATTTTAACGATGTTTAAATAAAGACTCGAATATTTTAACATAAGGAGGATTTGTGCTGGATCGTTCCCTCTTTTCCTTTCACATCTTCGTGACTTCAGGGCCTCCTATCCCAGCCAGCAGTACCCCACTTTTGGTGGAGGAGACAGGGGCAAGCTTAGGAAGTTGATAGAGCACAGCACAATATATAGCCAGGCAACTGTATTGTACCAACCTGACTTCTTCAAGGAAATATGTGGACTTAGCATTGAGCGATGAAGCAGTTCTGTGATCCTCCAGCTGGAACCGTAGCTCCTAAGCTGAGGTTATGTAGCATAGCCACCTGGTAACCCTTTTATACCCCTCAGTTCTCATTTTAAGGTATTGTGTCTTACAGGATTGGTGGAGATGGCTGCTCTCTCATTGGTCGCTAGTTCAATCTGACTGCATAATTTTCCTCTGATTGATGTAATCAGAAGGGCGGAGGCAATCCTCACTTAACATACAATAGCCTGACATGAGAAAATGGCTAAATTATCTTGATTTAATAAAGGACCCATATGTCTGGCCTAATCAAGAACAGTTCACCCCCACAGAAGTGGCCAGAGCTCAATTGTCACAATTAATCGTCATGCCGCTCCATGTCCTTGCCTTGTCCGGTCTCCCTGCTGTTCTGTAGATCGCTGACCTGCGCTTGCCGATACAGGTTACAGTAGTGAAAAATGGAGAAAATGGAGTATAAATGCACAAAAAACTTTCAGTAAAAAATTACAAATATTTATTTATGTATATAATAAAAACTAAGAAAAACAGACAATTGAAAATGGATCCAAGAATGTAAAGGGATAAGGGGACTTTATTCCCCGCCAGTAGAATAAGTTACAGATGTGACAAATATTGTCCAAATTGCAGATACAAATAAACGTACCACCAGGGGGAGTAAGTGTAGAAAAAGGGAGTCTTGAATCAAGCCCAAGCCTTTAGAGCAATAGTCACGGATAAGTACCATTAGTGGCAGCTAAAAACACACATAGAGTATATTAGCATAATAGTAAGAACTTACATCATCTGGTGGTGGTATAGGCTGGAAAGGGAGGACAGCAGAGGGGAGAGGGGGAAACCTAACGTACGTTTCGCACAGGAAAGTTATTGCAGCTTCATCAGAGGAGGTAGAGGATCATGGCGCCTGCTTGTCTTAAGGACCTTTAAATAGTCACACATAGTCACAGTTTGCAGTAGTGGTAGCACCAGGAGGACCCCTGAGATGGCAGGGCCAGAGTCCCCCACCCCCGATAGCTACACTCCTGGCAAGTAGGTATATATAGGCAGAGGACAATGGACAGGCTAATCTCCATCACCTGTCCTTTATTCCAGGAGGATAAATCCCCACTGCTTCAAAAGGACAAGATGGAACCAATCCTCTCCTGTGTGATGCTGTCTGCTGAGCTGTGTATCTAATCCTATCCTGTGTGGTACTGTCTTCTGTGCTGTGTATCTAATCCTCTGTGCTGTATCTAATCCTCTGCATTGTGTATCTAATCATGTTGTGCTGTATGTAATCCTTTGTGCTGTACTCAATCCTGTGTGCAATATCTAATCCTCTATGCTTTACCCAATCCTCTGTGATGTATCTAATGCTCTGTGCTGTATCTAATCCCCTGTGCTGTACCCAATTCTTTGTGCTGTATCTAATCCTCTGTGCTGTACCCAATCCTCTGTGCTGTACCCAATCCTCGGTGCTGTACCCAATCCTCGGTGCTGTACCTAATCCTTTGTGCTGTACCTAATTCTCAGTGCTGTATCCCCGCAGTTGGAGGATGGAGTGGCCGGGGTGGATGCGGAGTCTTCTCGGCTACCCCCAGGAGTGGGTCCTGCTGGTCCTGGCTGCTCTGGGATTGCTGTATCTAATCCTTTGTGCTGTATCTAATCCTCTGTGCTGTATCCCCGCAGTTGGAGGATGGAGTGGCCGGGGTGGATGCAGAGTCTTCTTGGCTACCCCCAGGGGCAGACGTGTCGGCTGGAGTGGGTCCTGCTGGTCCTGGCCGCTCTGGGAATGCTGTATCTAATCCTCTGTGCTGTATCTAATCCTCTGTGCTGTATCTAATCCTCTGTGCTGTATCCCCGCAGTTGGAGGATGGAGTGGCCGGGGTGGATGCGGAGTCTTCTTGGCTACCCCCAGGGGCAGACGTGTCGGCTGGAGTGGGTCCTGCTGGTCCTGGCCGCTCTGGGATTGCTGTATCTAATCCTCTGTGCTGTATCTAATCCTCTGTGCTGTATCTAATCCTCTGTGCTGTATCCCCGCAGTTGGAGGATGGAGTGGCCGGGGTGGATGCGGAGTCTTCTTGGCTACTCCCAGGGGCAGACGTGTCTGCTGGAGTGGGTCCTGCTGGTCCTGGCTGCTCTGGGATTGCTGTATCTAATCCTCTGTGCTGTATCTAATCCTCTGTGCTGTATCTAATCCTCTGTGCTGTATCCCCGCAGTTGGAGGATGGAGTGGCCGGGGTGGATGCGGAGTCTTCTTGGCTACCCCCAGGGGCAGACGTGTCGGCTGGAGTGGGTCCTGCTGGTCCTGGCCGCTCTGGGATTGCTGTATCTAATCCTCTGTGCTGTATCTAATCCTCTGTGCTGTATCTAATCCTCTGTGCTGTATCCCCGCAGTTGGAGGATGGAGTGGCCGGGGTGGATGCGGAGTCTTCTTGGCTACTCCCAGGGGCAGACGTGTCTGCTGGAGTGGGTCCTGCTGGTCCTGGCTGCTCTGGGATTGCTGTATCTAATCCCCTGTGCTGTACCCAATTCTTTGTGCTGTATCTAATCCTCTGTGCTGTACCCAATCCTCGGTGCTGTACCCAATCCTCGGTGCTGTACCTAATCCTTTGTGCTGTACCTAATTCTCAGTGCTGTATCCCCGCAGTTGGAGGATGGAATGGCCGGGGTGGATGCAGAGTCTTCTTGGCTACCCCCAGGGGCAGGCATGTCTGCTGGAGTGGGTCCTGCTGGTCCTGGCCGCTCTGGGATTGCTGTATCTAATCCTCTGTGCTGTATCTAATCCTCTGTGCTGTATCCCCGCAGTTGGAGGATGGAATGGCCGGGGTGGATGCGGAGTCTTCTTGGCTACCCCCAGGGGCAGACGTGTCGGCTGGAGTGGGTCCTGCTGGTCCTGGCCGCTATTGGATTGCTGTATCTAATCCTCTGTGCTGTATCTAATTCTCAGTGCTGTATCCCCGCAGTTGGAGGATGGAATGGCCGGGGTGGATGCGGAGTCTTCTTGGCTACCCCCAGGGGCAGGCATGTCTGCTGGAGTGGGTCCTGCTGGTCCTGGCCGCTATTGGATTGCTGTTCTTCTCCGTCTTCTGGTTCTTACATCTCAGAAGGTTTCGTCGTCTGGAGGAGGAGAATCGGCGCCTCCTGGAAGACTACGCCTATCTGTATCTGCAGCTGGAGAAATTCCGGGAGCAAAACATGCAGTTAATGGAAGATATCATCCTGCAGCGGAACGTAAAGTAACGTGCAGCGAAAAAAAGGGCAAGTACTCTACCCCAGCTCTAGAAAGCCTTGTAGCTGATACCTGGCAATGAGAAGGAGCTTCACATACCCAACGTAAGACCACCATGGAACACAGCTCCGATCTTACAGCCTCAGTATATGCCGGTTCTGAAGGAGTTTGCTTCTCTCGTGTAGATAATCCTCCTTTTCATCCACTTCACGGACTGGACCTTTGGTTCATCTACAGCATTGCAGATGGTTCCATGCTTCTCCAAGCCTCCAAAGACCCCCATACATACAAAGATCCTTGTAGAGCACATCCGTAAACTCCCATGGATCCCAGCCCAGGGCCCTAAGCCCCCATGTATATTAGTCCTTGTCTCCAAGACCCCCTATATCACAGCCACTATTCCCAAGACCCCCCTATATCACAGCCACTGTTCCCAAGACCCCCCTATATCACAGTCCTTGTCTCCAAGACCCCCCTATATCACAGTCCTTGTCTCCAAGACCACATGTATATTAGTCACTGTACCAAAGACCCCCATATATCACAGTCCTTGTCTCCAGGACTGCAGTGGTGATGACTCATGTAAAGACAGTTATGGACATAATTATATGAAGATATCCAAAATACAAGACAAAGATGGTGCTTGCACTGTGTACGGCAACCATATCTGCACTCAGACATTATAAGACTTTTCATAAGACATTCTGAAAGAATACGCAGCCTTGGATGCAGCCAAGAAACTCGCTATAAGTATTTCAAGTTCCTCAATAAACTCAGTCTATTCCCTGCTCTGACCATGATAACTCGAGATCTGATCACTGTGTGGTTATCTATTGTATGCATACATATATCAGACTCATAATTTGGAATATGGGCAATTAGGATGGTGTGCGCAGGATTAATGTGCAGTTGGCGCCCAACATGGGGCTAGGACGAGACGTCCAGATGACATCACCTCCATTTCCCAGACGGACTACACACGAGGGAGGAGATTGCGCAACTCCATCCAAAGAGGTAATAAAATATTTATCTTGCCTATTACAGCCCTCCTATGTCTCTGAGTGTGCTGGGGGGTGTCGGCTGCCAGACTTCAGACACCGAGGACCGATATCTGTGGAGTCCTAGCCTGAACCCGGTCATAACCCTAATTGTCTGACTGAGAGTAGAATTTCATTATTTGCAGAGTAATTAATACAGAGGAGGATAATTGAATATTACAGAGGGATTTGTGGAGGCCGGAGGCTCGGGCTGAGAAACGGGAATTGAAGTGTAATGTGGATAAATGTGCGGTCCTGCCCTTGGGCAGAGGAAATATCATTGAGGACATAGTTATACATTTTAAGACAATGGGTAAAATTGTCACTGAAAAAGAAGGGTGCATGGGTGGGCGGCAAATTCAACTTTACTGACCAGTGTTGGGTGTAACGCCCTTGCCGGTGTCCTCACACTCGTCTGTCCCCCCCTATGATAGGATAGGATAATGGATAGCTAGAATAGATAGAATAGATAAAAATAACAGAATAGCTTTATAGAGTGATAGCCAGCTTGGCCAGCTGTTTTTGTTTTTATTTTTGGGGGGTAAAAAATTATGTGGGGTCCCCCCCATTTTTCATATCCAACACAGGAGCAGCAGCTCCACTGTCTGCTGCACCTTGGCTGGTTATGAAAACTTGAGGGGATCCCACGCTTTTTTTGTTTTTGTTTTTTAAGCATTTGATTTATTTAAAAAAAATAATAAATAAATAATGACATGGGGTCCCCCCCATTTTTCTAAATTCAGCCAAGGTACAGTATACAACAAGGGGCTGATAATATTAGGGTGGGAAGGGCCATCGTTATTTGGCCCTTTCCAGCCTAACGATACAAGCCCACAGCCAGTGGCGCATTCATAAGATTGCCACTAAGCCCTAGATTACTTATACAGTCGTCTATGAGATCCCCTCATCACTAATCTGTAAGTGAAAGTAAATAAACACAAACACCCTAAAAATCCTTTATTTGGAATTAAATACAAAAGCACCCTCTTTCACTACTTTATTAACCCCCCCAAAACCCCTACAGGTCCGAAGTAATCCGCACGAGGTTCCACGGCGATTCAGCTTTGCTTCATCCCTGTCAAGTCACAGCAAGCATCATAGAGCATGACTGTCCGCTGTGAGTGCAGATAGAGCCGCACGATCAGAATGAACTCGAGTGAACCCTTGACGTCACAGCTGCGGGCCCCGCAGTACGGCGTATGTCACGGCAGTGACATCACAGGTTCTCCGCTGTGAGGTTTAGACTGTGACTGAAGTGAGCCGCGAGGTCTTACTCACATGAGTCCTCCAGCTGCAGCTCACTTCAGTCATGGCCTGATTTGCGGTCACAGGTGGAGGACTCCAGCTGTGACCTGATATCACCTGAGTGACGGCACCACTGATCACGCAGCTCACTTCAGTCACTCGGGTGATTTGCTGTCACAGCTGTCAGAGATGGAGGACTCCCGCTGTGGCTGCGGGTTACCTGAGTGATGTCACCGCTGATGGCGTGACTCACTTCAGTTGCTGCGTGCAGCTCACAGCGGGCAGTCTTGTTCTTTGGCGCTCGCTGTGATTGTCAGATGTAGCAGAGCTGGAAGTGTTGTGGGACCTCGGGTGAATTTCATCAGACCTGAAGGGGTGTTTGGGAGGTTAAAATGGTGAAAGAGGGTGTTTTTTTGTTTTTTATTTCAAATAAAGGATTTTTTGGGTGTTTGTGTTTATTTACTTTTACTTACAGATTAGTGATGGTGGGGACTCATAGACGCCTGCCATCACAAAGCTAGGGCTTAGTAGCAGCTGTGGGCTGTTATTAACTCCTTATTACCCCGATTGCCACCGCACCAGGACAATTGGGGTGAGCCGGGTAAAGTCCCAGGACTGTCGCATCTAATGGATGCTGCAATTCTGCCTGGCTGATATTTTTAGGCTGGAAGGCTCCCAATAATGTGGGTCTCCTCAGCCTGAGAATACGAGCCCTCAGCTGTGAGGTTTTATCTTGGTTGTGTATGAAAATTGGGGGGTACTGTACGCCGTTTTTTTAATTAATTATTTATTTATTGTATTGTACGACACAGACCCGCCCATCGGTGGCTGTGATTGGTTGCAGTCAGACAGCTGTCACTCAGCGTGGGGGCGTGTCTGACTGCAATCACAGACACTGGTGAGTGAGAGAAGCAGTGAATATGTATAAGCCTAATGAGCGGGTGCGGTGAATATGTAATGAGACTAATGAGCGGGTCGGGAAGAAGAATGAGAGGCAGCGTGAGCGATTTCACCGAGAGCACGAGACGTGTCGTAAAAAAATTAAGCTAGTGGACAATGCCTCATAGCTTAACACTGGTGCGAGTGCGATACGATTTTTTATCGGATTGCACTCGCACATGAAAATCGCAAGTGGACAAGAGCCCTCAGAGAGAGAGAGAGAAACAGAGACCAAGAGAGAGAGACAGAGAGAGATATAGACAGAGAGAGACAGAGAGACATACAGGAAAAGAGACTCAGAGTCAGACAGAGAAACAGAGACACAGAGTCAGACAGAGAGAGAAACAGAGCCAGAGAGACAGACAGAGGGAGAGACAGAGATAGACAGAGAGGCAGAGACAGACAGAGAGACAGAGAGAGACAGAGAGTCAGAAAGAGAGACAGAAACAGAGAGAGAGAGATACAGAGAGACAGACAGAGAGAAAGAGACAGAGAGAGAGCTACAGAGAAGCAGAGACAGACAGAGAGACAGAAACAGAGAGACAGAGAGATACAGAGAGACAGACAGAGAGAAAGAGACAGAGAGAGCTACAGAGAAGCAGAGACAGACAGAGAGACAGAAACAGAGAGACAGAGAGATACAGAGAGACAGACAGAGAGAAAGAGACAGAGAGAGAGCTACAGAGAAGCAGAGACAGACAGAGAGACAGAAACAGAGAGACAGAGAGAGACAGAGAGTCAGAAAGAGAGACAGAGAGATACAGAGAGACAGAGACAGACAGAGAGAAAGAGACAGAGAGAGATACAGAGAGACAGAGACAGAGAGAGACAGAGTCAGAAAGAGAGACAGAAACAGAGAGAGAGATACAGAGAGACAGACAGAAAGACAGAGACAGAGAGAGAGAGAAACAGAGACCAAGAGAGAGAGACAGAGAGAGATATAGGGAAAGAGACTCAGAGTCAGACAGAGAGAGAAACAGAGACAGAGAATCAGAAAGAGAGACAGAAACAGAGAGAGAGAGATACAGAGAGACAGACAGAGAGAAAGAGACAGAGAGAGAGAGCTACAGAGAAGCAGAGACAGAGAGACAGAGAGATACAGAGACAGACAGACAGAGAGAAAGAGACAGAGAGAGAGCTACAGAGAAGCAGAGACAGACAGAGAGACAGACAGAGGGAGCGACAGAGAGAGACAGAGAGTCAGACAGAGGGAGAGACAGACAGAGGGAGAGACAGAGAGAGACAGAGAGTCAGAAAGAGAGACAGAAACAGAGAGAGAGATACAGAGAGACAGACAGAGAGAAAGAGACAGAGAGAGAGCTACAGAGAAGCAGAGACAGAGAGACAGAAACAGAGAGACAGAGAGATATAGAGAGACAGAGAGAAAGAGACAGAGAGAGAGCTACAGAGAAGCAGAGACAGACAGAGAGACAGACAGATACTGAGTCAGACAGAGAGACAGAAACAGAAAGACAGAGACAGAGAGAGACATACAGAGAGAGAGAGACAGAGAGATACAGAGAGACAGAGACAGAGAGATACAGAGAGAGACAGAGGGAGATACAGAGAGACAGAGAGATACAGAGAGAGAGAGACAGAGACATACAGAGAGACAGAAACAGAGAGATACAGAGAGACAGAGACAGACAGAGAGAGAGAGATAGAAAGAGACAGAGAGAGATACAGAGACAGACAGAGACAGATAGAGAGACAAAAACAGAGAGACAGAGAGATACAGAGACAGACAGAGACACAGTCACACAGAGAGACAGAAACAGAGAGACAGAGAGACAGAGACACTGACATGCCACAATCCCTCCAGCATTGGAACTAAGTTGGTGAGATGTGTTTTTGTTGACAAAACCATGTGTAAAATGCATGCAAAACGCAAATAATTTGTACCCCTGCATTTTTCCGGCGTTTTTCCTGCGTTTTTCCTGCATTTTTCCTGCCTTTTTCCTGCATTTTTCCTGCGTTTTTCCTGCATTTTTCCTGCGTTTTTCCTGCGATTTTCCTGCATTTTTCCTGCGTTTTCCCTGCATTTTTCCTGCGTTTTCCCTGCATTTTTCCTGCGTTTTTCCTGCGTTTTTCCTGCATTTTTCCTGCCTTTTTCCTGCGTTTTTCCTGCGTTTTTCCTGCATTTTTCCTGCGTTTTCCCTGCATTTTTCCTGCGTTTTCCCTGCATTTTTCCTGCCTTTTTCCTGCATTTTTCCTGCCTTTTTCCTGCATTTTTCCTGCGTTTTCCCTGCATTTTTCCTGCGTTTTTCCTGCATTTTTCCTGCATTTTTCCTGCGTTTTCCCTGCATTTTTCCTGCGTTTTCCCTGCATTTTTCCTGCGTTTTTCCTGCATTTTTCCTGCGTTTTCCCTGCGTTTTCCCTGCATTTTTCCTGCGTTTTCCCTGCATTTTTCCTGCGTTTTTCCTGCGTTTTTCCTGCATTTTTCCTGCCTTTTTCCTGCGTTTTTCCTGCATTTTTCCTGCGTTTTCCCTGCATTTTTCCTGCGTTTTCCCTGCATTTTTCCTGCCTTTTTCCTGCATTTTTCCTGCCTTTTTCCTGCATTTTTCCTGCGTTTTCCCTGCATTTTTCCTGCGTTTTTCCTGCATTTTTCCTGCATTTTTCCTGCGTTTTCCCTGCATTTTTCCTGCGTTTTCCCTGCATTTTTCCTGCGTTTTTCCTGCATTTTTCCTGCATTTTTCCTGCGTTTTCCCTGCATTTTTCCTGCGTTTTCCCTGCATTTTTCCTGCGTTTTTCCTGCGTTTTTCCTGCATTTTTCCTGCCTTTTTCCTGCGTTTTTCCTGCGTTTTTCCTGCATTTTTCCTGCGTTTTCCCTGCATTTTTCCTGCGTTTTCCCTGCATTTTTCCTGCGTTTTTCCTGCGTTTTTCATCCCTGTATTGATTTCAATGGGTGACAAATGTTGAATAAAACGCAAGAAGAAGAATAAACACGCTGCTGCTGCTTCTTCTTTGTCACAACATTTTGTCAAAAAACCTGCTGAGAAATAAACTGCAGCGTGTGCACAGCAAATCTGACTTCTCATAGACTTTGCTGGGAAGTAAAAAGTGAGAAAGTTCTGATAACAAAACTGCACCAAAAATGCGACAATAAACGCAGCGTGCACATGTAGCCTAAAGCCGGCGTCACACGGTACAATCTATTGGGTGATCGCATGAGCGATTGCACCCGCCCCTGTCGTTTGTGTGTCACGGGCAATTAGTTGACCGTGATGCACAAAGTCGGTAACCCCCGTCACACGCACTTACCTCCTGGACGACCTCGCTGTGGGCGGCGAACATCCACTTCCTGAAGGGGGAGGGACGTGCAGCGTCACAGCGACGTCACACTGCGGCCGGCCAATAGAAGCAGAGGGGCGGAGATTAGCGGGACGTAACATCCCACCCACCTCCTTCCTTCTGCATTGCCAGCGGGAGCCGCATGACGCAGGTAAGGAGATGTTAGTCGTTCCTGGGGTGTCACACACTGCGATGTGTGCTGCCTCGGGAACAATGAACAACCGGAGCACAGGAGGACCGACATTTTGAAAATGAGCGACGTGTCAACGAGCAACGATAAGGTGAGTATTTTTGCTCGTTCACAGTCGTTCGGAGGTGTCACACGCTACGATATCACTGACGATGCCGGATGTGCGTCACTAACGACGTGACCCCGACGACATCTCGCCCGATATATCGTACCGTGTAACGCCGGCATTAGAGTCAGAGTCATTGGTGTAGACAGGTCCCCTGGTCGCCTAGCACTGTGCTGCTGCTGCTGTCTCTTTGTGGTAGTCCTGTTACTTACTCCTGTTTGTATTACAGAGTGCTGCTGCCATCAGCTAAACCTGCTGCGATCCACTCCTACAGCCACCATTACCTAAGCTGCCACGACAGCCACGTGCCAAGCTGCCACAAGCATCTCCTCCAGCTGCTGCCGCATCCGTCTATCAATCCACCCCAGACGGATTCCCTACACCTGCTGCTGCCGAAACCATTTGTCGGAGACTGTCGCTCCCGTACCCCTGGGGCCACCCGATGTAACATCAGTCTTCCTGAGCAGCACCCGGACCAAAACCTGCAGCGTAACACCTCCACCATCGATGGTTCTGGAGGAATGACATTACCTGCTGGAAGGAGCGGTGCGTCCTATCATTTACACTGACCACAAGAACTTGGGTTACCTACAGTCAGCTCAGAGGTTGACTCCACGCCAAGCCCGGTGGTCGCTTCTCTTCACTCGCTTGGACTTCACGCTACATTTCCACCCTGAAGAAAAGAACGTCAAGGCTGATGCAGTGTCGCGACCAATCAAAAGGGGGAGCCTCAACTCATAAGTGAGCCGTCCAGGATGGGACAGTGGCTCACATAGACATACACGTGTCCCAGGTTCCTCCCGGTAAGACGTTCATTGCTGAAGCAGACAGGTACTGAGTTCTTCAGTGGGGCCATTCCTCTCGGCTGGCCGGTCACGCTGGACAGAAGAGGTTATTGCAGCTGACATTATCAAGGTTGGGAATTTTGGGAAAACAACAAATTGGGGTTTTTCATGGTCACAGAGACGTAGTTCAAATCAAATCTGCGCAGATATTAATGAATCAGACAATGAAACGTGTTCACTGTTTGAGCAGAAGCCAGCTTCTAACTCGTGTATTAAAGAATCTTGTGATTATACAATACCATATTCAACTTCGACCTTGCAGCAAGAACAAGGAGTCAACATCCCACATTTCACATCCCACATGGTGTGAACCAACTGATTATAAATTCTCTCAGTATGTTATCAATACTCCTTTGTTCATTGTTCCTTTTTGCGACCCTATCTTTATTAACACATTACGGTATACGCATCTTAGAATCATATTATGAAGCTTCTATGTGATCGTCATACAGACACACAGATAATTATGCAGCGACTTCTATACTTTGATTATTTACACACACAGATAATCTTATTACATCTGGACAAACGGCCTATAGCCCAGGCTACCCTCACAACGTCACAGTACTATTGGTGGCCTACTCTGTAACAAGATGTCCTGGAATTCTTGTTGGCCTGTCTCTCGTGTGCCCATAACAAGACACCGAAGAAGCTTCAGTCCTCTGCTCCTTCTGTCGGTGCCATCTGCCCCCGGGCAGCACATCGGGATGGAGACATCTGCCGAAGTCCTCCGGTTGTACCGTCATCTGGGTAGTAGTGGACAGATTCTCTATAATGGCCCATGTTCCCCGCTGACCGGTTTCTTCTCCCCACCCGTGCTTACTGAGCACTTCATCCAACACATCTTCCAGCTGCACGGTCGACCACTCCATGGAAAAGACACTAACATTACAATTAAAAATATGTACCATGCAGCGATCCAGAGCAGAACGTATACAAAACAGGGACATAAATCATCAAAAGTGGTGAATGCACATTATACACAGAGAATTATATATATATGTATCACTAGAGGTCCACATTCATTACCACCAAAGACTATCTCTATAACCGTCAGTCCCCGTCTCTATACTCTCACCGGAGTCATATCTAAGGGACTCCAAACCATACATAGTCACACCGCACTGGGTTATGGAATATACAGTGTGTCCACCGCCATTAACTTGAGAACGGCGGCAGCTATAGGCATAATTCACTTTTTTTTCTTTATCTCGTTCCGTTTTCCAGATAAAAATGCTAACTCCGTTATTTTCCACCAGGTGGCGCTATAGGTGGTTTCACTGCGTAGCGCATGGCTACTTTACTATACCTAGACACCACTTCTATGCCTATAGCTGCCGCCGCTCTCACGTTAATGGCGGTGGACAGGATATGGGTGGACACACTGTATACAAAGAGTATATACTAAGAGTATATACAAAGTGTTTATACTCACTACTATGGGCTTGATAATAGGTCCAACCATAGGATAAGATAATCACCCTCCACTCCATCTATTTTCACTAGAAAGATGGAGCATAGCAATCCGATAATGCCACAGGGTCCTCGGTATATATATATATATATATATATATATATATATATATATATATATATATATATATATATATATATATATATATATATATATATATATGAATGTATATATATATATATATATATATATATATATATATATATATATGCTGTATACATCACCCCTCAGTAGTCTAAGGGATAAATAGCTACATCCCACTAAAACTCCCTTCTCACTAAGAAGACAACAAACCCCAAGATTTCATTCCCCGGACAGCACAGCAATAAATAGATGTCATGGGAACTAGATAACAAGACTGATCCCATTAGAAATACCCCAAAGTAGGTATAAGATACTGGTAAGGAGGGCTATAGGTTCAAATACTTAATGAACCTTGAGACGTAGGGCATTGTGGGAAATGACGGATGAAATGTATTATTTCACCTTACATAAGCCTGTCCAGATATATGCACGTGACACAGATCTAAGATGGCTGCCGCTTCCTGTTCTCTACACACTGCCCTGGTATGCAAGGTGTGGTGGTGGGATATGGTGGGTTGTGTATGTTCAGATGTTGGGAGTGTTGCCTGGTGTGTACATTGTACTGTTTGTGAGGTTAATCACCACTTGCAGTGCTTCTGTCCCTAGATCTGGGGGAGG
Source organism: Anomaloglossus baeobatrachus (assembly GCF_048569485.1). NCBI lineage: Eukaryota > Metazoa > Chordata > Amphibia > Anura > Aromobatidae > Anomaloglossus > Anomaloglossus baeobatrachus. Next base: position 597,898,628 of record NC_134357.1, on the reverse strand, counting down.
GGGACCTGAAATCCACCCAACCTCTCTGCTTACCTGGGGGATTATTCAGTCTGTCTGAGAAAGAGTAGAGAAAAGCAGGAAGTTTGATCCTCTGGGGGAGAAGCTGCAGCTACAGGCAGCACCCCAGAGAGACTGTGAGAAACTCCAATTACCCTGGAGAAGGAGGCGTGTGACTGATCCCCGGGACATTTATCCCATTACTGAACTATTTTACCCTCTGTGTGGTGGATTATTTTATGGACCTTCTGATTTGCGCATGGAATATGTTCTTTGGATGGTTCAATCATCTCTCGCTGTTGATTGTGTGATACTGGAGAAGGACCCTGTGACAGACTGCATTATAATACATATATGATTATGGGGGCTACATTATAATATATGGAGGACTACGGGGCTGCATAATGCAATATGAAAAACACCTTCTACATGGACTATGGGGCTGCATAATGCAATATGAAGGACACCTTATACTTGGACTATGGGGCTGCATTATACATGGAGGTCTATGGGGCTGCATAATATAATATGAAGGACAACTTATACATGAACTATAGGGGTGCATTATACATGTAAGAGTATGGGGCTGCATAATGCAATATGAAGGACACCTTATACATGGACTGTAGGGGTGCATTACACATGGAGGAGTATGGGGCTGCATAATACAAAATGAAGGACACTTTATACATGGACTATGGGGCTGCATTATACATAGAGGAGTATGGGGATGCATAATACAATATGAAGGATTATGGGTCTGCATTATAATACATATAGGACTATGGGGATGCATAACACAATCTGAAGGAAACCTTATACATGGACTATAGGGCTGCATTATACATGGAGGACTATGGGGCTGCATAATACAATGTGAAGGACACCTTGTACATAGAATATAGGGCTGCATTATACATCGAGGTATATGGTGCTGCATAATACAATATGATGGACACCTTATACATGGACTATAGGGCTGCATTATACATGGAGGTCTATGGGGCTGCATAGTACAATATGAAGAAAACCTTATACATGGACTATGTGGGTGCATTATACATGGAGGACTATGGGGCTGCATAATACAATATGAAGATCTATGGGGCTGCATTATAATACATATAGGACTCTGGAGGCTGCATAATTTTATATAGAGGACTATGGAGGCTACCTTATATATGGACTATGGGGGTGCATTATAAAACATGGAGGACTATGGGGGTGCATTATAATACATGGAGGACTATGGGGGTGCATTCTAATATATGAAGGGTTATGTGGGCCATTATTGTATTTGGAGAACTATATATGAGGGGGGATAAAGATACAAGCATGGGATGGGAAAAAGTTCTGTACTGAAAGGAAAAAGGCTCTTACCTCAGCACCCAGCTTCCCCATGCTCTGCTATACATCTTCTCTCAGCACCCAGCTTCCCCATGCTCTGCTATACATCTTCTCTCAGTACCCAGCTTTCCTATGCTCTGCTATATATCTTCTCTCAGTACCCAGCTTTCCCATGCTCTGCTATATATCTTCTCTCAGTACCCAGCTTTCCTATGCTCTGCTATATATCTTCTCTCAGCCCCCAGCTTTCCCATGCTCTGCTATATATCTTCTCTCAGCACCCAGCTTTCCCATGCTCTGCTATATATCTTCTCTCAGCACCCAGCTTCCCCATGCTCTGCTATACATCTCTCAGCACCCAGCTTTCCCATGCTCTGCTATACATCTCTCAGCACCCAGCTTTCCCATGCTCTGCTATACATCTCTCAGCACCCAGATTTCCCATGCTCTGCTATACATCTCTCAGCACCCAGCTTTCCCATGCTCTGCTATACATCTCTCAGCACCCAGCTTTCCCATGTTCTGCTATACATCTTCTCTCAGCACCCAGCTTTCCCATGCTCTGCTATATATCTTCTCTCAGCACCCAGCTTTCCCATGCTCTGCTATATATCTTCTCTCAGCACCCAGCTTTCCCATGCTCTGCTATACATCTTCCCCTCAGCACCCAGCTTCCCCATGCTTTGCTATATATCTTCTCTCAGCACCCAGCTTTCCCATGCTCTGCTATACATCTTACCTCAGCCCCCAGCTTTCCCATGCTCTGCTATACATCTTCTCTCAGTACCCAGCTTCCCCATGCTCTGCTATATATCTTCTCTCACCACCCAGCTTTCCCATGCTCTGCTATACATCTTCTCTCAGTACCCAGCTTCCCCATGCTCTGCTATACATCTTACCTCAGCACCCAGCTTTCCCATGCTCTGCTATATATCTTCTCTCAGCACCCAGCTTTCCCATGCTTTGCTATATATCTTCTCTCAGCACCCAGCTTTCCCATGCTCTGCTATACATCTTACCTCAGCCCCCAGCTTTCCCATGCTCTGCTATATATCTTCTCTCAGTACCCAGCATCCCCATGCTCTGCTATACATCTTACCTCAGCTCCCAGCTTTCCCATGCTCTGCTATACATCTTCTCTCAGCACCTAGCTTTCCCATGCTCTGCTATAAATCTTCTCTCAGCATACAGCTTTCCCATGCTCTGCTATACATCTTACCTCAGCACCCAGCTTTCCCATGCTCTGCTATAAATCTTCTCTCAGCACCCAGCTTTCCCATGCTCTGCTATACATCTTCTCTCAGTACCCAGCATCCCCATGCTCTCCTATACATCTTACCTCAGCCCCCAGCTTTCCCATGCTCTGCTATACATCTTCTCTCAGCACCCAGCTTTCCCATGCTCTGCTATAAATCTTCTCTCAGCATACAGCTTTCCCATGCTCTGCTATACATCTTACCTCAGCACCCAGCTTTCCCATGCTCTGCTATAAATCTTCTCTCAGCACCCAGCTTTCCCATGCTCTGCTATACATCTTCTCTCAGTACCCAGCATCCCCATGCTCTCCTATACATCTTACCTCAGCCCCCAGCTTTCCCATGCTCTGCTATAAATCTTCTCTCAGCACCCAGCTTTCCCATGCTCTGCTATAAATCTTCTCTCAGCACCCAGCTTTCCCATACTCTGATATACATCTTACCTCAGCCCCCAGTTTTCCCATGCTCTGCTATACATCTTCTCTCAGTACCCAGCTTCCCCATGCTCTGCTATATATCTTCTCTCAGCACCCAGCTTTCCCATGCTCTGCTATATATCTTCTCCCAGCACCCAGCTTTCCCATGCTCTGCTACATATCTTCTCTCAGCACCCAGCTTTCCCATGCTCTGCTATACATCTTCTCTCAGTACCCAGCTTTCCCATGCTCTGCTATATATCTTCTCTCAGCACCCAGCTTTCCCATGCTCTGCTACATATCTTCTCTCAGCACCCAGCTTTCCCATGCTCTGCTATACATCTTCTCTCAGCACCCAGCTTTCCTATGCTCTGCTATATATCTTCTCTCAGCACCCAGCTTCCCCATGCTCTGCTATATATCTTCTCTCAGCACCCAGCTTTTCCCATGCTCTGCTATACATCTCTCAGCACCCAGCTTCCCCATGCTCTGCTATATATCTTCTCTCAGCACCCAGCTTTTCCCATGCTCTGCTATACATCTCTCAGCACCCAGCTTTCCCATGCTCTGCTATATATCTTCTCTCAGCACCCAGCTTCCCCATGCTCCGCTATATATCTTCTCTCAGCACCCAGCTTTCCCATGCTCTGCTATACATCTTTTCTTCAGCATCCAGCTTTCCCATGCTCTGCTATACATCTTCTCTGAGTACCCAGCATCCCCATGCTCTGCTATATATCTTCTCTCAGCACCCAGCTTTCCTATGCTCTGCTATACATCTTCTCTCAGCACCCAGCTTTCCTATGCTCTGCTATAGATCTTCTCTCAGCACCCAGCTTCCCCATGCTCTGCTATATATCTTCTCTCAGCACCCAGCTTTTCCCATGCTCTGCTATACATCTCTCAGCACCCAGCTTTCCCATGCTCTGCTATATATCTTCTCTCAGCACCCAGCTTTCCCATGCTCTGCTATATATCTTCTCTCAGCACCCAGCTTTCCCATGCTCTGCTATACATCTTCTCTCAGCACCCAGCTTTCCCATGCTCTGCTATAAATCTTCTCTCAGCATACAGCTTTCCCATGCTCTGCTATACATCTTACCTCAGCACCCAGCTTTCCCATGCTCTGCTATAAATCTTCTCTCAGCACCCAGCTTTCCCATGCTCTGCTATACATCTTCTCTCAGTACCCAGCATCCCCATGCTCTGCTATACATCTTACCTCAGCCCCCAGCTTTCCCATGCTCTGCTATAAATCTTCTCTCAGCACCCAGCTTTCCCATGCTCTGCTATAAATCTTCTCTCAGCACCCAGCTTTCCCATACTCTGATATACATCTTACCTCAGCCCCCAGTTTTCCCATGCTCTGCTATACATCTTCTCTCAGTACCCAGCTTCCCCATGCTCTGCTATATATCTTCTCCCAGCACCCAGCTTTCCCATGCTCTGCTACATATCTTCTCTCAGCACCCAGCTTTCCCATGCTCTGCTATACATCTTCTCTAAGTACCCAGCTTTCCCATGCTCTGCTAAATATCTTCTCTCAGCACCCAGCTTTCCCATGCTCTGCTATATATCTTCTCTCAGCACCCAGCTTTCCCATGCTCTGCTACATATCTTCTCTCAGCACCCAGCTTTCCCATGCTCTGCTATACATCTCTCAGCAATCAGCTTTCCCATGCTCTGCTATACATCTCTCAGTACCCAGCTTCCCCATGCTCTGCTATACATCTCTCAGCACCCAGATTTCCCATGCTCTGCTGTACATCTCTCAGCAGCCAGCTTTCCCATGCTCTGCTATACATCTTCTCTCAGCACCCAGCTTTCCCATGCTCTGCTGTACATCTTACCTCAGCACCCAGCTTTCCCATGCTCTGCTATACATCTTCTCTCAGTACCCAGCTTCCCCATGCTCTGCTATATATCTTCTCTCAGCACCCAGCTTTCCCATGCTCTGCTATACATCTTTCCTCAGCCCCCAGCTTTCCCATGCTCTGCTATATATCTTCTCTCAGCACCCAGCTTTCCCATGCTCTGCTACATATCTTCTCTCAGCACCCAGCTTTCCCATGCTCTGCTATACATCTTTTCTTCAGCATCCAGCTTTCCCATGCTCTGCTATACATCTTCTCTGAGTACCCAGCATCCCCATGCTCTGCTATATATCTTCTCTCAGCACCCAGCTTTCCTATGCTCTGCTATACATCTTCTCTCAGCACCCAGCTTTCCTATGCTCTGCTATATATCTTCTCTCAGCACCCAGCTTCCCCATGCTCTGCTATATATCTTCTCTCAGCACCCAGCTTTTCCCATGCTCTGCTATACATCTCTCAGCACCCAGCTTTCCCATGCTCTGCTATATATCTTCTCTCAGCACCCAGCTTCCCCATGCTCTGCTATATATCTTCTCTCAGCACCCAGCTTTCCCATGCTCTGCTATACATCTTTTCTTCAGCATCCAGCTTTCCCATGCTCTGCTATACATCTTCTCTGAGTACCCAGCATCCCCATGCTCTGCTATATATCTTCTCTCAGCACCCAGCTTTCCTATGCTCTGCTATACATCTTCTTTCAGCACCCAGCTTTCCTATGCTCTGCTATACATCTTCTCTCAGCACCCAGCTTCCCCATGCTCTGCTATATATCTTCTCTCAGCACCCAGCTTTTCACATGCTCTGCTATACATCTCTCAGCACCCAGCTTTCCCATGCTCTGCTATACATCTTCTCTCAGTACCCAGCTTCCCCATGCTCTGCTATACATCTTCTCTCAGCCCCAAGCTTCCCCATGCTCTGCTATACATCTCTCAGCACCCAGCTTTCCCATGCTCTGCTATACATCTCTCAGCACCCAGCTTTCCCATGCTCTGCTATACATCTTCTCTCAGCACCCAGCTTTCCCATGCTCTGCTGTACATCTCTCAGCACCCAGCTTTCCCATGCTCTGCTATATATCTTCTCTCAGCACCCAGCTTTCCCATGCTCTGCTATACATCTTCTCTCAGCACCCAGCTTTTCCCATGCTCTGCTATATATCTTTTCTCAGTACCCAGCTTTCCCATGCTCTGCTATACATCTCTCAGCACCCAGCTTTCCCATGCTCTGCTATACATCTCTCAGCACCCAGCTTTCCCATGCTCTGCTGTACATCTCTCAGCACACAGCTTTCCCATGCTCTGCTATACATCTCTCAGCACCCAGCTTTCCCATGCTCTGCTGTACATCTCTCAGCACCCAGCTTTCCCATGCTCTGCTGTACATCTCTCAGCACCCAGCTTTCCCATGCTCTGCTATATATCTTCTCTCAGCACCCAGCTTCCCCATGCTCTGCTATACATCTTCTCTCAGCACCCAGCTTTTCCCATGCTCTGCTATATATCTTCTCTCAGTACCCAGCTTTCCCATGCTCTGCTATATATCTTCTCTCAGCACCCAGCTTTCCCATGCTTTGATATGGGAAAGCTGGATGCTGAAGGAAAAATGTATAGCAGAGTATAGGGATACCTGTGTGCTGAGAGAAGATGGATATCAGAACATGGGAAAGCTGGGTGCTGAGAGAAGATGGATATCAGAACATGGGAAAGCTGGGTGCTGAGAGAAGATGGATATCAGAACATGGGAAAGCTGGGTGCTGAGGGGAAGAACCAAGTGTCAGCGTCACTATCCCGTGCTGCAAGTGTCACTGTCATTATCCCGTGCCGCGAGTGTCAGTGTCACTATCCCGTGCCCCGAGTGTCAGTGTCATTATCCCGTACCCCGAGTGTCGGTGGAGGGGGGGCCCAGGTGTAAACTTTGCACCGAGGCCTATCAAACTCTAGTTACGCCACTGGCGTGACCCATTAATGGAATAGTTCAGCTAGGATATATAGCAGAGGAGTGAATGTGATTGGCTCCCCCACATCATGTGATCAAAGGAGACTATCAAGCAGCCCAGCAGTGATTGCCTTTGCTAGGCTGCCTATGAAATCCAGGTCTGAGGATGGACGCCCGGGTCTCCCTGCACTGACCACAGACCTCGGAGAAGTTAGCAGCTTCCACAGACCCTGACGCCACCATTACAGTTAGCGATGCCTGCAGAATCTCCTTGTGACATAGCGGTCCTATTAATCACCTGCATTGGCATTTTCCTATACGTGGCTTCACCTATAGAGCAGGAAATTCCATTATAGTGTCACGATGTAAGATCACTGTAACACGACACACCTATTTATCACAGCAGTGTGCTGCCACCTAGTGGACGTTTCTGTATAAGTTTCCTACAGATTTTAATTCTTAATACTAATTATTTTTGGATACAATTTGGTCTTTATTGCATTTTTTTATGCACGTCTATTTAGTAAATGGAGGAGACCTAGGACTGAAAATGGAGGCGCCTGACAATAAGAGGAAGAGGAGCTAAAGATACAGTGAAGAAGCGGTCAGAGCTGTGCGAGGAGATCCAGGAGAGAGCCGTGTCCTGAGCCTGATAGAGCAGAGCACAGAGAGGAAGAGCTGGTGATCCAGTGTCAGACGCAGCAGAGATCCAGGAGAGATCAGTGTCCTGAGCCCGATAGAGCGGAGCACAGTGAGGAAGAGCTGGTGATCCAGTGTCAGACGCAGCAGAGAGCCAGGAGAGATCAGTGTCCTGAGCCCGATAGATCGGAGCACAGAGAGGAAGAGCTGGTGATCCAGTGTCAGACGCAGCAGAGATCCAGGAGAGATCAGTGTCCTGAGCCCGATAGATCGGAGCACAGAGAGGAAGAGCTGGTGATCCAGTGTCAGACGCAGCAGAGAGCCAGGAGAGATCAGTGTCCTGAGCCCGATAGATCGGAGCACAGAGAGGAAGAGCTGGTGATCCAGTGTCAGACGCAGCAGAGAGCCAGGAGAGATCAGTGTCCTGAGCCCGATAGATCGGAGCACAGAGAGGAAGAGCTGGTGATCCAGTGTCAGACGCAGCAGAGAGCCAGGAGAGATCAGTGTCCTGAGCCCGATAGATCGGAGCACAGAGAGGAAGAGCTGGTGATCCAGTGTCAGACGCAGCAGAGATCCAGGAGAGAGCAGTGTCCTGTGCCTGATAGATCGGAGCACAGAGAGGAAGAGCTGGTGATCCAGTGTCAGACGCAGCAGAGATCCAGGAGAGACCAGTGTCCTGAGCCTGATAGATCAGAGCATAGTGAGGAAAAGCGTCAGAAGCAGCAGAGATCCAAGAGAGCGGTGTCCTGAGCCCGATAGATCGGAGCACAGAGAGGAAGAGCTGGTGATCCAGTGTCAGACGCAGCAGAGATCCAGGAGAGACCAGTGTCCTGTGCCTGATAGAGCAGAGCATAGTGAGGAAAAGCGTCAGAAGCAGCAGAGATCCAAGAGAGCGGTGTCCTGAGCCCGATAGATCGGAGCACAGAGAGGAAGAGCTGGTGATCCAGTGTCAGACGCAGCAGAGAGCCAGGAGACAGCGGTGTCCTGAGCCCGATAGAGCAGAGCATAGTGAGGAAAAGCGTCAGAAGCAGCAGAGATCCAAGAGAGAGCGGTGTCCTGAGCCCGATAGATCGGAGCACAGAGAGGAAGAGCTGGTGATCCAGTGTCAGACGCAGCAGAGATCCAGGAGAGAGCGGTGTCCTGAGCCCGATAGATCGGAGCACAGAGAGGAAGAGCTGGTGATCCAGTGTCAGATGCAGCAGAGATCCAGGAGAGAGCAGTGTCCTGAGCCCGATAGATCGGAGCACAGAGAGGAAGAGCTGGTGATCCAGTGTCAGATGCAGCAGAGATCCAGGAGAGAGCGGTGTCCTGAGCCCGATAGATCAGAGCACAGAGAGGAAGAGCTGGTGATCCAGTGTCAGACGCAGCAGAGATCCAGGAGAGAGCCGTGTCCTGAGCCCGATAGATCAGAGCACAGAGAGGAAGAGCTGGTGATCCAGTGTCAGACGCAGCAGAGATCCAGGAGAGAGCCGTGTCCTGAGCCCGATAAAGCGGAGCTCAGAGAGGAGGAGCTGGTGATCCAGTGTCAGACGCAGCAGAGACCCAGGAGAGAGCCGTGTCCTGAGCCCGATAAAGCGGAGCTCAGAGAGGAAGAGCTGGTGATCCAGTGTCAGACGCAGCAGAGATCCAGGAGAGAGCCGTGTCCTGAGCCCGATAAAGCGGAGCTCAGAGAGGAGGAGCTGGTGATCCAGTGTCAGACGCAGCAGAGATCCAGGAGAGAGCCATGTCCTGAGCCTAATAGAGCGGAGCACAGAGAGCAGGAGCTGGTGATCCAGTGTCAGACGCAGCAGAGATCCAGGAGAGAGCCGTGTCCTGAGCCCGATAAAGCGGAGCTCAGAGAGGAAGAGCTGGTGATCCAGTGTCAGACGCAGCAGAGATCCAGGAGAGACCAGTGTCCTGTGCCTGATAGAGCAGAGCATAGTGAGGAAAAGCGTCAGAAGCAGCAGAGATCCAAGAGAGCGGTGTCCTGAGCCCGATAGATCGGAGCACAGAGAGGAAGAGCTGGTGATCCAGTGTCAGACGCAGCAGAGAGCCAGGAGACAGCGGTGTCCTGAGCCCGATAGAGCAGAGCATAGTGAGGAAAAGCGTCAGAAGCAGCAGAGATCCAAGAGAGCGGTGTCCTGAGCCCGATAGATCGGAGCACAGAGAGGAAGAGCTGGTGATCCAGTGTCAGACGCAGCAGAGATCCAGGAGAGAGCGGTGTCCTGAGCCCGATAAATCGGAGCACAGAGAGGAAGAGCTGGTGATCCAGTGTCAGATGCAGCAGAGATCCAGGAGAGAGCGGTGTCCTGAGCCCGATAGATCAGAGCACAGAGAGGAAGAGCTGGTGATCCAGTGTCAGACGCAGCAGAGATCCAGGAGAGAGCCGTGTCCTGAGCCCGATAGATCAGAGCACAGAGAGGAAGAGCTGGTGATCCAGTGTCAGACGCAGCAGAGATCCAAGAGAGAGCCATGTCCTGAGCCCGATAAAGCGGAGCTCAGAGAGGAGGAGCTGGTGATCCAGTGTCAGACGCAGCAGAGATCCAGGAGAGAGCCGTGTCCTGAGCCCGATAAAGCGGAGCTCAGAGAGGAAGAGCTGGTGATCCAGTGTCAGACGCAGCAGAGATCCAAAAGTACCAGAAGAGAGTACTATCCTGAGCCCGATAAAGCGGAGCACAGACAGGAAGGGCTGGTGATCCAGTGTCAGACGCAGCAGAGAGCCAGGAGGACCAGCAGAGAGCGGTATCCTGAGCCCGATAGATCGGAGCACAGAGAGGAGGAGCTGGTGATCCAGTGTCAGATGCAGCAGAGATCCAGGAGAGAGCCGTGTCCTGAGCCCGATAAAGCGGAGCTCAGAGAGGAGGAGCTGGTGATCCAGTGTCAGACCCAGCAGAGATCCAGGAGAGATCAGTGTCCTGAGCCTGATAGATCGGAGCACAGAGAGGAAGAGCTGGTGATCCAGTGCCAGACGCAGCAGAGATCCAGGAGACAGCGGTGTCCTGAGCCCGATAGATCGGAGCACAGTGAGGAGGAGCTGGTGATCCAGTGTCAGACGCAGCAGAGATCCAGGAGAGACCGTGTTCTGAGCCCGATAGATCGGAGCACAGTGAGGAGGAGCTGGTGATCCACAGTGTCAGACGCAGCAGAGATCCAGGAGAAACAGGAGAGAGCCGTGTCCTGAGCCCGATAGATCGGAGCACAGAGAGGAAGAGCAGGTGATCCAGTGTCAGACGCAGCAGAGATCCAAAAGTACCAGAAGAGAGTACTACCCTGAGCCCGATAAAGCGGAGCACAGACAGGAAGGGCTGGTGATCCAGTGTCAGACGCAGCAGAGAGCCAGGAGGACCAGCAGAGAGCGGTATCCTGAGCCCGATAAAGCGGAGCACAGACAGGAGGAGCTGGTGATCCAGTGTCAGACGCAGCAGAGAGCCAGGAGGACCAGCAGAGAGCGGTATCCTGAGCCCGATAGATCGGAGCACAGAGAGGAGGAGCTGGTGATCCAGTGTCAGACGCAGCAGAGATCCAGGAGAGAGCAGTGTCCTGTGCCTGATAGATCGGAGCACAGAGAGGAACAGCTGGTGATCCAGTGTCAGACGCAGCAGAGATCCAGGAGAGAGCAGTGTCCTGAGCTCGATAGAGAGGAGCACAGTGAGGAAGAGCTGGTGATCCACAATGTCAGACGCAGCAGAGATCCAGGAGAGAGCGGTGTCTTGAGCCCGATAGAGCGGAGCACAGAGAGGAAGAGCTGGTGATCCAGCGTCAGACGCAGCAGAGATTCAGGAGAGATCAGTGTCCTGAGCCCGATAGAGAAGAGCACAGTGAGGAAGAGCTGGTAATCCAGTGTCAGACGCAGCAGACATCCAGGAGAGAGCCGTGTCCTGAACCTGATAGAGAGGAGCACAGTAAGGAAGAGCTGGTGATCCACAGTGTCAGACGCAGCAGAGATCCAGGAGAGAGCGGTGTCCTGAGCCCGACAGAGCAGAGCACAGAGAGGAAGAGCTGGTGATCCAGTGTCAGACGCAGCAGAGATCCAGGAGAGATCAGTGTCCTGTGCCTGATAGATCGGAGCACAGAGAGGAAGAGCTGGTGATCCAGTGTCAGACGCAGCAGAGATCCAGGAGAGAGCAGTGTCCTGTGCCTGATAGATCGGAGCACAGAGAGGAAGAGCTGGTGATCCAGTGTCAGACGCAGCAGAGATCCAGGAGACAGCAGTGTCCTGAGCCCGATAGAGCAGAGAACAGAGAGGAAGAGCTGGTGATCCAGTGTCAGACGCAGCAGAGATCCAGGAGAGAGCAGTGTCCTGTGCCTGATAGATCGGAGCACAGAGAGGAGGAGCTGGTGATCCAGTGTCAGACGCAGCAGAGATCCAGGAGAGATCAGTGTCCTGTGCCTGATATAGCGGAGCACAGAGAGGAGGAGCTGGTGATCCAGTGTCAGACGCAGCAGAGATCCAGGAGAGATCAGTGTCCTGTGCCTGATATAGCGGAGCACAGAGAGGAGGAGCTGGTGATCCAGTGTCAGACGCAGCAGAGATCCAGGAGAGATCAGTGTCCTGTGCCTGATATAGCGGAGCACAGAGAGGAGGAGCTGGTGATCCAGTGTCAGACGCAGCAGAGATCCAAAAGTACCAGAAGAGAGTACTATCCTGAGCCCGATAAAGCGGAGCACAGACAGGAAGGGCTGGTGATCCAGTGTCAGACGCAGCAGAGAGCCAGGAGGACCAGCAGAGAGCGGTATCCTGAGCCCGATAGATCGGAGCACAGAGAGGAGGAGCTGGTGATCCAGTGTCAGATGCAGCAGAGATCCAGGAGAGAGCAGTGTCCTGTGCCTGATAGATCGGAGCACAGAGAGGAAGAGCTGGTGATCCAGTGTCAGACGCAGCAGAGATCCAGGAGACAGCGGTGTCCTGAGCTTGATAAAGCGGAGCTCAGAGAGGAGGAGCTGGTGATCCAGTGTCAGACCCAGCAGAGATCCAGGAGAGATCAGTGTCCTGAGCCTGATAGATCGGAGCACAGAGAGGAAGAGCTGGTGATCCAGTGTCAGACGCAGCAGAGATCCAGGAGAGAGCCGTGTCCTGAGCCCGATAAAGCGGAGCTCAGAGAGGAGGAGCTGGTGATCCAGTGTCAGACGCAGCAGAGATCCAGGAGAGAGCCGTGTCCTGAGCCCGATAGATCGGAGCACAGTGAGGAGGAGCTGGTGATCCACAGTGTCAGACGCAGCAGAGATCCAGGAGACAGCGGTGTCCTGAGCTTGATAAAGCGGAGCTCAGAGAGGAGGAGCTGGTGATCCAGTGTCAGACCCAGCAGAGATCCAGGAGAGATCAGTGTCCTGAGCCTGATAGATCGGAGCACAGAGAGGAAGAGCTGGTGATCCAGTGTCAGACGCAGCAGAGATCCAGGAGAGAGCCGTGTCCTGAGCCCGATAAAGCGGAGCTCAGAGAGGAGGAGCTGGTGATCCAGTGTCAGACGCAGCAGAGATCCAGGAGAGAGCCGTGTCCTGAGCCCGATAGATCGGAGCACAGTGAGGAGGAGCTGGTGATCCACAGTGTCAGACGCAGCAGAGATCCAGGAGAAACAGGAGAGAGCTGTGTCCTGAGCCCGATAGATCAGAGCACAGAGAGGAAGAGCTGGTGATCCAGTGTCAGACACAGCAGAGATCCAAAAGTACCAGAAGAGAGTACTACCCTGAGCCCGATAAAGCGGAGCACAGACAGGAAGGGCTGGTGATCCAGTGTCAGACGCAGCAGAGAGCCAGGAGGACCAGCAGAGAGCGGTATCCTGAGCCCGATAAAGCGGAGCACAGACAGGAGGAGCTGGTGATCCAGTGGCAGACGCAGCAGAGAGCCAGGAGGACCAGCAGAGAGCAGTATCCTGAGCCCGATATATCGGAGCACAGAGAGGAGGAGCTGGTGATCCAGTGTCAGACGCAGCAGAGATCCAGGAGAGAGCAGTGTCCTGTGCCTGATAGATCGGAGCACAGAGAGGAACAGCTGGTGATCCAGTGTCAGACGCAGCAGAGATCCAGGAGACAGCGGTGTCCTGAGCCCGATAGAGCAGAGAACAGAGAGGAAGAGCTGGTGATCCAGTGTCAGACGCAGCAGAGATCCAGGAGAGAGCCGTGTCCTGTGCCTGATAGTTCGGAGCACAGAGAGGAGGAGCTGGTGATCCAGTGTCAGACGCAGCAGAGATCCAGGAGAGATCAGTGTCCTGTGCCTGATATAGCGGAGCACAGAGAGGAGCTGGTGATCCAGTGTCAGACGTAGCAGAGAGCCAGGAGAGAGCGGTGTCCTGAGCCCGATAGATCGGAGCACAGAGAGGAAGAGCTGGTGATCCAGTGTCAGATGCAGCAGAGATCCAGGAGACAGCGGTGTCCTGAGCCCGATAGATCGGAGCACAGAGAGGAAGAGCTTGTGATCCAGTGTCAGATGCAGCAGAGATCCAGGAGACAGCGGTGTCCTGAGCCCGATAGATCGGAGCACAGAGAGGAAGATCTGGTGATCCAGTGTCAGATGCAGCAGAGATCCAGGAGACAGCGGTGTCCTGAGCCCGATAGATCGGAGCACAGAGAGGAAGAGCTTGTGATCCAGTGTCAGATGCAGCAGAGATCCAGGAGACAGCGGTGTCCTGAGCCCGATAGATCGGAGCACAGAGAGGAAGATCTGGTGATCCAGTGTCAGATGCAGCAGAGATCCAGGAGACCAGTGTCCTGTGCCTGATAGATCGGAGCACAGTGAGGAGGAGCTGGTGATCCAGTGTCAGATGCAGCAGAGATCCAGGAGAGCGCGGTGTCCTGAGCCTGATAGATCGGAGCACAGTGAGGAGGAGCTGGTGATCCAGTGTCAGATGCAGCAGAGATCCAGGAGAGATCAGTGTCCTGAGCCCGATAGAGCCGAGCATAGTGAGGAGGAGCTGGTGATCCAGTGTCAGATGCAGCAGAGATCCAGGAGAGAGTAGTGTCCTGAGCCCGATAGAGCCGAGCACAGTGAGGAGGAGCTGGTGATCCATAGTGTCAGATGTAGCAGAGATCCAGGAGAGAGCAGTGTCCTGAGCCCGATAGAGCCGAGCACAGTGAGGAGGAGCTGGTGATCCATAGTGTCAGATGCAGCAGAGATCCAGGAGAGAGCAGTGTCCTGAGCCCGATAGAGCCGAGCATAGTGAGGAGGAGCTGGTGATCCAGTGTCAGAGGCAGCAGAGATCCAGGAGAGAGCAGTGTCCTGAGCCCGATAGAGCCGAGCATAGTGAGGAGGAGCTGGTGATCCATAGTGTCAGAGGCAGCAGAGATCCAGGAGAGATCAGTGTCCTGAGCCCGATAGAGCCGAGCATAGTGAGGAGGAGCTGGTGATCCAGTGTCAGATGCAGCAGAGATCCAGGAGAGATCAGTGTCCTGAGCCCGATAGAGCCGAGCATAGTGAGGAGGAGCTGGTGATCCAGTGTCAGATGCAGCAGAGATCCAGGAGAGAGCAGTGTCCTGAGCCCGATAGAGCCGAGCATAGTGAGGAGGAGCTGGTGATCCATAGTGTCAGAGGCAGCAGAGATCCAGGAGAGATCAGTGTCCTGAGCCCGATAGAGCCGAGCATAGTGAGGAGGAGCTGGTGATCCAGTGTCAGATGCAGCAGAGATCCAGGAGAGATCAGTGTCCTGAGTCCGATAGAGCCGAGCACAGTGAGGAGGAGCTGGTGATCCATA
The DNA here is from genome assembly GCF_048569485.1 of Anomaloglossus baeobatrachus. Classification (NCBI taxonomy): domain Eukaryota; kingdom Metazoa; phylum Chordata; class Amphibia; order Anura; family Aromobatidae; genus Anomaloglossus; species Anomaloglossus baeobatrachus. Next base: position 597,883,497 of record NC_134357.1, on the reverse strand, counting down.
GTGTCAGATGTAGCAGAGATCCAGGAGAGAGCAGTGTCCTGAGCCTGATAGAGCCGAGCATAGTGAGGAGGAGCTGGTGATCCAGTGTCAGATGCAGCAGAGATCCAGGAGAGATCAGTGTCCTGAGTCCGATAGAGCCGAGCACAGTGAGGATGAGCTGGTGATCCAGTGTCAGAAGCTGCAGAGATCCAGGAGAGATCAGTGTCCTGAGTCCGATAGAGCCGAGCACAGTGAGGAGGAGCTGGTGATCCAGTGTCAGATGCAGCAGAGATCCAGGAGAGATCAGTGTCCTGAGTCCGATAGAGCCGAGCATAGTGAGGAGGAGCTGGTGATCCAGTGTCAGAAGCTGCAGAGATCCAGGAGAGATCAGTGTCCTGAGTCCGATAGAGCCGAGCACAGTGAGGAGGAGCTGGTGATCCAGTGTCAGATGCAGCAGAGATCCAGGAGAGATCAGTGTCCTGAGTCCGATAGAGCCGAGCACAGTGAGGATGAGCTGGTGATCCAGTGTCAGAAGCTGCAGAGATCCAGGAGAGATCAGTGTCCTGAGTCCGATAGAGCCGAGCACAGTGAGGAGGAGCTGGTGATCCAGTGTCAGATGCAGCAGAGATCCAGGAGAGATCAGTGTCCTGAGTCCGATAGAGCCGAGCATAGTGAGGAGGAGCTGGTGATCCATAGTGTCAGATGTAGCAGAGATCCAGGAGAGAGCAGTGTCCTGAGCCTGATAGAGCAGAGTACAGTGAGGAGGAGGGAGACTAATGCTATAGACTGGGGATTAGGGGGGCCTATGACTCTAGACAGAGGTTAGGGGGGGCTAATATAGTAACTAGTGTATACAGGGCCTTGTGAAAGTATTCAGCCCCTTGAAGCTTTCATCCTTTTCCCACATTTCAGGCTTCAAACATAAAGATAAAATGTGAATGTTCTGGGGAAGAATCTACAACAAGTGACACAATTGTGAAGAGGAAGGAAATTTATTGATTATTTTAAATTTTCGTAAAAAAAAAATAACTGAAAATTGTGGCGTGCAATATTATTCATCCCCTTTACTGTCAGTGCAGAAGGTGATTGAGGGTCTCTGAATGATGCAATGTTATCCTAAATGACTGATGATGATAAATATAAGCCCCTGTGTGTAATCAAGTCTCCGTATAATGCCCCTGCTCTGTGATAGTCTCATGTTCTGTGTAAAGCGCAGAGAGCATCATGAAGACCAAGGAACACAACAGGCAGGTCCAGGATACTGTTGTGGAGAAGTTTAAAGCCGGATTTGGTTACAAAAAGATTTCCACAACTTTACACATCCCAAGAAGCCCTGTGCAAGCGATCATAGTGAAATGGAAGGAGCATCATACCCCTGCAAATCTACCAAGACCCGGCCGTCCATCCAAACTGTCATCTCACACAAGGAGAAGACTGATCAGAGACGCAGCCAAGAGGCCCATGATCACTCTGGATGATCTGCAGAGATCTACAGCTGAGGGGGGAGAGTCTGTCCATAGCACAACAATCAGTCTACACTGCACAAATCTGGCCTTTATGGAAGAGAGGCAAGAAGAAGCCATTTCTCAAAGATATCCATAACAAGTGTGGTGTAAAGTTTCCCACAAGCCACCTGGAGACACCAAACGTGTGGAGGAAGGGGCTCTACTCAGATGACACCAAAATCACACTATCTGGGCACAATGCCAAATGATAAAAGCAACACAGCTCATCACCCTGAACACACCATCCCCACTGTCAAACATGGTGGTGGCAGCATCGATGGGGAAAAGTGTAAGGAGAAGGGGCAGCATGGGGGTTCAATATGGAGAAGGACAATGTGATGACTCAGTATGGAAAGGGCGCAGCATGGATGGGCTCAGTGTGGAGTGGAGCAAAGTAGGGAACTCAGTTTGAAAAGTGGGGTAGTGTGTGGGGGAATCTCAGCATTAGGCGTGCGGTAGCTTGATGGTCTCAGTACGATGAATGGGGCAGCATGGAGGTCTCATTATGGAAAAGGTGCAGCATGGGAGGTTCAGTATGGAGAGGGGCAGTGTGAGGGCTCCGTATGGAGAAGGATCAGCATGCGTGTGACATTGTGAGGAGGGGGCAGCATGAGGTGAGGATAGTGTGCAGATCATAGTTCATTATTGAGGAAGGTCTGGTGGGTATCATTTATAAGGGGGGACAGTGTGACTGTCATAGTATATAAGGGGGACAGTGTGACTGTCATAGTATATAAGGGGGGACAGTGTGACTGTCATAGTATGTAAGGGGGGACAGTGTGACTGTCATAGTATGTAAGGGGGGACGGTGTGACGGTCATAGTATATAAGGGGGGACAGTATGATAGTCATAGTATATAAGGGGGGACAGTGTGACTGTCATAGTATATAAGGGGGACAGTGTGACTGTCATAGTATATAAGGGGGGACAGTGTGACTGTCATAGTATATAAGGGGGGACAGTGTGACTGTCATAGTATGTAAGGGGGGACGGTGTGACGGTCATAGTATATAAGGGGGGACAGTGTGATAGTCATAGTATATAAGGGGGGACAGTGTGACTGTCATAGTATGTAAGGGGGGACAGTGTGACTGTCATAGTATATAAGGGGGACAGTGTGACTGTCATAGTATATAAGGGGGGACAGTGTGACTGTCATAGTATATAAGGGGGGACAGTGTGACTGTCATAGTATGTAAGGGGGGACAGTGTGACTGTCATAGTATGTAAGGGGGGACAGTGTGACTGTCATAGTATGTAAGGGGGGACGGTGTGACGGTCATAGTATATAAGGGGGGACAGTGTGATAGTCATAGTATATAAGGGGGGACAGTGTGATAGTCATAGTATATAAGGGGGGACAGTGTGACAGTCGTAGTATATAAGGGGGGACAGTGTGACTGTCATAGTATATAAGGGGGGACAGTGTGACTGTCATAGTATATAAGGGGGACAGTGTGACTGTCATAGTATATAAGGGGGACAGTGTGACTGTCATAGTATATAAGGGGGACAGTGTGGCAGTCATAGTATATAAGGGCGGACAGTGTGGCAGTCATAGTATGTAATGTTGTGAATGTCATCCGAGTGGGTGCTGGTGTGGAGCTCCCTCTGGTGGCCAGGAATGGTAATGAAGCTGACTTTGAATCTGTCATTCAAACAGGTGTTGTAATTAATTGGCAATACAGGAAATCCTATTGCAGATCAGCTTAGTGTTTTTAGGAGGGTATTGTGTGCCTGGCGGCCGCCGGTGATAGCTGTTCCTGCCTGCTTCTGAAGATGGCTGGGAGTTTTCCCTTCTGTTTCTCCCGTTTATCCGGTGCCCGAATCTACTACAGATAAGTTTACTAGTTTCTGTGCTTAATTGCTGGATTTGCACTTGAGTGTTTCTGCTTATTCCATTTGGTTCTCTGTTTGGTTTCTTGTATGTGAGAATCTGTCTCTCTGCTTTTGTGAGCAGGGCAGTTCCTCCAGCAAGAAAGGGAGCTTGCTCCCTATTCATGTTTGGATTATTTGCACTTTAGAATATTATTTGTCTGTGATTTTGTTCCTTTCCATTATATCTGCAGTTCTGTCTAAAGTGTCTGGCACAAGAGTACCTGATATAGTGGGGAGAAGACCCAATGGTCTCAGATCTTTTTTAATATCAGGAGATTGGTATTTTTGTAGGGTTTTTTGCTGGCTGCAATCAGTTATCTGTCCTATCCTGTTGTATCTAGTAAGTTGGGCCTCACCTTTGCTAATCTATATTTTCTATCTGTATATTGTGAATTCTTACATCACCGTTGTTGCATGTTGGGGGCTTGCTATTTCTTTGGGGACTGCTCTGAGACAAGTTAGGATTCCTCATTTCTATCTTTGAGGTGTAGCTAATTTCTCTGGCAGTGACGAGGCATCTAGGTGGATTAGGAACATCTCACTGCTACTTCTAGTGTTGTCTGATAGATAGGGGATTGCTGTCAGCTCAGTTTGCAACTACTCTTGTGGTTTTGTTTTTTATTGATTAATGGGACTTTTTGTGATCGTCCACGGTTACCAGATCACAACAATGTAAGGTGGAATGGTTTGGCTGTCATAGTATATAAGGGCGGACAGTTGTGGCAGTCATAGAATATAAGGAGGGAATAGGAGCTGCAGCTTTATGCCAGACAATTATATGTTGGGCTGGCTTTGGTTCTGATGGTGTAATCTGGAATTAAGGTTTGTTCTGGTGATGTAATCATGTACCAATGGTGGTTCTGGTTATGTAATAGTGATTTTAGTTTGGTGGTGGTTCTGGTGATGTAGCCGTGTGCAGATGGTGGTTCTGGTGATGTAGCTGTAAACGGAGGTTGTTTCTCATATTGCTTTCGTGAATTGACGTTGGTTCTGGTTATGTAACAGTGATTTGAGGTTGGTTCTGGTGACGTTGTCGTGTACAGATGGTGGTTCTGGTGATGTAGCTGTGTACAGATGTTTGGTCTGGCGATGTAGCTGTGAGTTGTCGTTGGTTGTGATGATGTAGTTGTGTAGATGTAGCAATATTTATTAGACTTGATAGTAGATCATTAGGGTCAGTGTGCCAGACTAAAAATATATGTCTCATTGAGTCCATACGTCAGCCAAACAAGTATTTTGATTCAACCCCCCATGCACTATAGAAAGCTGTCCCATCATTCAGCTGGCAACTATCTCCCAGACTGTCCCATACACAGGAGTGCTCACTCTCATGTAGTCTGAGACAGATGCTACAAGACATCTCTGGCAGTGTGCTCACAGGGGGGCTGTGAACCTGTGAGGGGGGTTGTGAACCTGTGAGGGGGCTGTGAACCTGTGAGGGGGGCTGTGAACCTGTGAGGGGGCTGTGAACCTGTGAGGGGGGCTGTGAACCTGTGAGGGGGGCTGTGAACCTGTGAGGGGGGCTGTGAACCTGTGAGGGGGGCTGTGAACCTGTGAGGGGCCTGTGAACCTGTGAGGGGCCTGTGAACCTGTGAGGAGTGCTGTAAAACTGTGAGGGGGGGCTGTGAACCTGTGAGGGGGCCTGTGAACCTGTGAGGAGTGCTGTAAAACTGTGAGGGGGGGCTGTGAACCTGTGAGGGGGGCTGTGAACCTGTGAGGGGGGGCTGTGAACCTGTGAGGGGAGCAGTGAACTTGTTATGGGAGCTGTGAACCTGTGAGGGGGGGCTGTGAACCTGTGAGGGGGGCTGTGAACCTGTGAGGGGGGCTGTGAACCTGTGAGGGGGCTGTGAACCTGTGAGGGGGGCCGTGAACCTGTGAGGGGGCTGTGAACCTGTGAGGGGGGCTGTGAACCTGTGAGGGGAGCAGTGAACTTGTTATGGGAGCTGTGAACCTGTGAGGGGGGGCTGTGAACCTGTGAGGGGGGCTGTGAACCTGTGAGGGGGGCTGTGAACCTGTGAGGGGGGCTGTGAACCTGTGAGGGGGGCTGTGAACCTGTGAGGGGGGCTGTGAACCTGTGAGGGGGGCCGTGAACCTGTGAGGGGGACTGTGAACCTGTGAGGGGGGCTGTGAACCTGTGAGGGGGGCTGTGAACCTGTGAGGGGGGCTGTAAAACTGTGAGGGGGAAGCTGTGAACCTGTGAGGGGGGCTGTGAACCTGTGAGGGGGGCTGTGAACCTGTGAGGGGGGCTGTGAACCTGTGAGGGAGCATTGAACCTGTGAGGGGGGCTGTGGACCTGTGAGGGGGACTGTGAACCTGTGAGGGGATTGTGAACCTGTGAGGGGGGCTGTGAACCTGTGAGGGGGGCCGTGAACCTGTGAGGAGTGCTGTAAAACTGTGAGGGGGAAGCTGTGAACCTGTGAGGGGGGCTGTGAACCTGTGAGGGGGGATGTGAACCTGTGAGGGGAGCTGTGAACCTGTGAGGGGCCTGTGAACCTGTGAGGGGCCTGTGAACCTGTGAGGAGTGCTGTAAAACTGTGAGGGGGGGCTGTGAACCTGTGAGGGGGGCTGTGAACCTGTGAGGGGAGCAGTGAACTTGTTATGGGAGCTGTGAACCTGTGAGGGGGCTGTGAACCTGTGAGGGGGGCTGTGAACCTGTGAGGGGGGCTGTGAACCTGTGAGGGGGGCTGTGAACCTGTGAGGGGGGCTGTGAACCTGTGAGGGGGGCTGTGAACCTGTGAGGGGGGCTGTGAACCTGTGAGGGGAGCAGTGAACTTGTTATTGGAGCTGTGAACCTGTGAGGGGGCTGTGAACCTGTGAGGGGGGCTGTGAACCTGTGAGGGGGGCTGTGAACCTGTGAGGGGGGCTGTGAACCTGTGAGGGGGGCTGTGAACCTGTGAGGGGGGCTGTGAACCTGTGAGGGGGGCCGTGAACCTGTGAGGGGGACTGTGAACCTGTGAGGGGGGCTGTGAACCTGTGAGGGGGACTGTGAACCTGTGAGGGGGGCTGTAAAACTGTGAGGGGGAAGCTGTGAACCTGTGAGGGGGGCTGTGAACCTGTGAGGGGGGCTGTGAACCTGTGAGGGAGCATTGAACCTGTGAGGGGGGCTGTGGACCTGTGAGGGGGACTGTGAACCTGTGAGGGGGGCTGTGGACCTGTGAGGGGGACTGTGAACCTGTGAGGGGGGCTGTGGACCTGTGAGGGGGACTGTGAACCTGTGAGGGGATTGTGAACCTGTGAGGGGGGCTGTGAACCTGTGAGGGGGGCCGTGAACCTGTGAGGAGTGCTGTAAAACTGTGAGGGGGAAGCTGTGAACCTGTGAGGGGGGCTGTGAATCTGTGAGGGGGGCTGTGAACCTGTGAGGGGGACTGTGAATCTGTGAGGGGGGCCGTGAACCTGTGAGGGGGGCTGTGAATCTGTGAGGGGGGCTGTGAACCTGTGAGGGGGGCTGTGAATCTGTGAGGGGGGCCGTGAACCTGTGAGGGGGGCCGTGAACCTGTGAGGGGGTTGTGAACCTGTGAGGGGGGTTGTGAACCTGTGAGGGGGGTTGTGAACCTGTGAGGGGGGCCGTGAACCTGTGAGGGGGGCCGTGAACCTGTGAGGGGGTTGTGAACCTGTGAGGGGGGTTGTGAACCTGTGAGGGGGGTTGTGAACCTGTGAGGGGGGCCGTGAACCTGTGAGGGGGTTGTGAACCTGTGAGGGGGGTTGTGAACCTGTGAGGGGGGCCTGTGAACCTGTGAGGGGGGCCTGTGAACCTGTGAGGGGGGCCGAGAACCTGTGAGGGGGGTTGTGAACCTGTGAGGGGGGTTGTGAACCTGTGAGGGGGGTTGTGAACCTGTGAGGGGGCTGTGAACCTGTGAGGGGGTTGTGAACCTGTGAGGGGGTTGTGAACCTGTGAGGGGGTTGTGAACTTGCGAGGGGGGCTGTGAACCTGTGAGGGGGGACTGTGAACCTGTGAGGGGGCCTGTGAACTTGTTATGGGGGCTGTGGACCTGTGAGGGGGCTGTGAACCTGTGCGGGAGCAGTGAACTTGTTATGGGGCCTGTGAACCTATGAGGGAGCTGTGAACCTGTGAGGGGGGGGCTGTGGACCTATGAGGGAGCATTGAACTTGTTATGGGGGCTGTGGACCTGTGAGGGGGGGTTGTGGACCTGTGAGGGGGCTGTGGACCTGTGAGGCAGGAAGGTCATTGTTTGTACTGTGGGGTACTTGTCTTTGTTCTGTTGATGTAGTAAAGCTGCATCTGCATGTGAATTGAACATCTTGCTTGTGGCCTCGTGTAATCTACATCTGTACACAACCCTGTGGCTTTTGAAGATAAGCCATTGTCCTAGAGATGGACATCAAGTCTCCCCAGCACAAAAGGAGTGTAAACCTGTCCTCAGGCCACAGGAAGATGGAAACCATTGCACCTATATATGTCAAGACTCTTGATCCTCTAACACAGAGGTGCCCAACCTTTCTGACCTTGAGAGCCACATTCAGCTCTGAGAGAGGGTCGTGAGCCACATCTAGCCCCTTGCCCCCCCCCCACAGTAGTGACGCTGAGAGCCCCCATTACCGGTATAATGACAGCCAAAGCTTTTCCACATAAGACACACCGAGGCAGTATACAAAGATCCAGGGGTTCCTACAAGTACATTACTCCCATCCAGATCTGTACGAGGCTACTCACAAAAGTCACCAAATGGAGACCTGCTCTTCATAGATGTTTGCTAGACCTGGTGCTTATGCACCAAGCTGGAAGACAGTCGCGAGCCACACATCACGTGCCCGTGAGGCACATGTGGCTCTCGATCTACAGGTTGGGAACCCCTAACCCATTCTGGACCTAAGAGAGCCACGATCAGGAGAGGATCGACATCAGCAGCCATGTTCCTGGAGGACTCAAAAGACTGTGACCTGATTGGATGGTACTATTAACTTTCCCAATTAACTGACCTGTTTTTCCCTGGTGCAATATGTCCCTGGTATGTAGAGATATAGAATTAAAGCCTCATCGTGTAACCATAGGAAACGTTGGTTGGGTTCATATCTCTGTGAAACTTCAGCCAAAAAAATGACATAGTCGGCTCATGCATCATCGAAGTGTGTATCATACAAGTGTACTGCAATGACTTAGACCAGAATTAATATGATGCACCTCGTCATCTATCATCACTCCCCTATCATCATCTAATCATCATGTCTTCTCTTCCCACAGGTTGACACCTTGTAAATGGAGAGAGGACAGGGGCCCCTAAACTGGCCCTCAGACTTGTGACCCTGCGTTGTCCCTTATCTTAGAGGTAGGTTTGATGGTAACCAGGTCCAAGCCCCCAGCAGAGCCCTAACTCCTGACCGGGCCCTGATCTTACTCCCCCTCTCCCCCATCCTCGTGGTGGGCCCGAACTCAAAGATGAAACCACACAAAACGACATGACAAGGGAGAACTGAAACTCGTACACACTGCACGCAACTCATGCATGAGAGATAGTATGAGTACTAGGGGGCAACGCAAAAGGGGAGGAAAAAAAGCACAACTAGGAAACGCTCACATCACTCAGAAACGCAACACGGATCACCATGAACGGGAGAAACACCAAGACCGGGATCGCTGAAGCTATCATCGGCACACACAGGAAGGAAGCCATGTTTAATATAAGGAGGAGACAGCTGCCCAGCAAACTGAACATTTAGGTCCTGCTCACCAGTCTACAGGGATTAACTCCTGCAGAGTTGAAGACCAGAGTACCTGAACCAGCCAACGCCCGGCTCTGGTTGAAAAATGTAGAAGCCTCTGGTTAGTTGTCAGACTCTGTAGTGTGAACAGAGTTTCACGCCACCATACCAGCAGGTGTGTGCAGAGCTAAAGTTTGCATGACAGTACCCCTCCCTCTACGAGGGACCTGCGAAAGCTCAGGACCAACTGCCCTAGGTCTGTCAGAGTGGTTGTGATGAAATGCCCTAACCAGACGATCCGCATGGATACGCAATACCGATACCCAAGACCTCTCCTCCAGGCCGAAACAGGCCACCAGTGTACAAGATACTGCAGTGAGCGACGCACCACCCTAGAGTCAATCACCTTAGACACCTCGAGGGAATCGTCAACCAAGACTGGAGTTGGCGGGATGGGAGGTGAAGTTCCAGACCCCACAAATCTCTTTAACAGACTTGTGGAACACGTTATGGATTCTGTATACTGCTGGTAATGCCAAACAATAGGCCAGAGGACTGATTATTGCAGAGATCTTGAAAGGACCAATGAAATGAGGTCCCAGCTTCAGGGACGGCAACTTCCGCTTAATGTTCTTTGTGGATAGCCATACCCAATCACCCACACACAGGTCTGGGCCAGACACACGTCCACCGTCAGCCACATGTTTATACCTAGACCCTATTCTACGCAAGTGCTGCTGAACCTCAACCCTGCCTGATCGTCCTCCAGGACCCAGAAACACTGACCCTTACATAAAGTACAAAACTGAGGGGGCTGCCCATACATACAGAAAAATAGCGATACCCCAGAGGACTCATAACTCACTTCATAATCCCTCTCAATCTGGTTTCCACTCTTTAAACTCCACCGAAAAGGCCCTCACCAAAGTCTCTAATGATCTATTAACAGCAAAATCTAACGGCCACCATTCCCTATTGTTTCTCCTGGATCTCTCAGCTGCTTTTGACACTGTGGATCACCAACGTCTCCTCACCATGCTCCACTCTATTGGCCTCAAGGACACCGCTCTCGCCTGGTTCTCCTCCTATCTCTCTGACCGCTCCTTCACTGTTTCCGTTGCTGGCTCTTACTCCACTCCTCTCCCCCTCACCTTCGGGGTTCCTCAAGGCTCAGTCTTGGGCCCTCTCCTCTTCTCTCTATACACCGCCCCTATTGGACAAACCATCAGCAGATTCGGTTTCCAATACCACTTCTATGCTGATGACACCCAATTACAGTCATATGAAAAAGTTTGGGCACCCCTATTAATGTTAACCTTTTTTCTTTATAACAATTTGGGTTTTTGCTATTTCAGTGTCATCTATCTAATAACTGATGGACTGAGTAATATTTCTGGATTGAAATGAGGTTTATTGTACTAACAGAAAATGTGCAATCCGCATTTAAACTAAATGTGACCGCTGCAAAAGTATGGGCACCCTTATCAATTTCTTGATTTGAACCCTCCTAACTACTTTTTACTGACTTACTAAAGCACTAAATTGGTTTTGTAACCTCATTGAGCTTTGACCTTCATAGGCAGGTGTATCCAATCATGAGAAAAGGTATTTAAGGTGGCCACTTGCAAGTTGTACTCCTATTTGACTCTCCTATAAAGAGTGGCATCATGGGCTCCTCAAAACAGCTCTCAAATGATCTGAAAACAAAGATTATTCAGCATAGTTGTTCAGGGGAAGGTACAAAAAGTTGTCGATTTACACTGTCAGTTTCCCCTGTGAGGAACATAGTAAGGAAATGGAAGAACACAGGTACAGTTCTTGTTAAGCCCAGAAGTGGCAGGCTAAGAAAAATATCAGAAAGGCAGAGAAGAAGAATGGTGAGAACAGTCAAGGACAATCCACAGACCAACTCTAAAGACCTGCAGCATCATCTTGCTGCAGATGGTGTCACTGTGCATCGGTCAACAATACAGCGCACGTTGCACAAGGAGAAGCTGTATGGGAGAATGATGGGAAAGAAGCCGTTTCTGCAAGCATGCCACAAACAGAGTCGCCTGAGGTAAAGCACATTTGGACAAGCCAGTTACATTTTGGAAGAAGGTCCTGTGGACTGATGAAACAAAGATGGAGTTGTTTGGTTATACAAAAAGGCGTTATGCATGGAGGCAAAAAAACACAGCATTCCAAGAAAAGCACTCGCTACGCACAGTAAAATTTGGTGGAGGTTCCATCATGCTTTGGGGCTGTGTGGCCAATGCCGGCACCGGGAATCTTGTTAAAGTTGAGGGTCGCGTGGACTCAACTCAGTATCAGCAGATTCTTGACAATAATGTGCAAGAATCAGTGAGGAAGTTGAAGTTACGCAGGGGATGGATATTTCAGCAAGACAATGACCCAAAACATCGCTCCAAATCTACTCAGGCATTCATGCAGAGGAACAATTACAATGTTCTGGAATGGCCATCCCAGTCCCCAGACCTGAATATCATTGAAAATCTGTGGAATGATGTGAAGCGGCTGTCCATGCTCGAGACCATCAAACTTAACTGAACTGGAATTGTGTTGTAAACAGGAATGGTCAAATCTACCTTCATCCAGGATCCAGTAACTCATTAAAAGCTACAGGAAGCGACTAGAGGCTGTGATTTCTGCAAAAGGAGGATCTACAAAATATTAATGTCACTTTTATGTTGAGGTGCCCATACTTATGCACCGGTCAAATTATGTTTAAATGCGGATTGCACATTTTCTGTTAGTACAATAAACCTCATTTCAATCCAGAAATATTACTCAGTCCATCAGTTATTAGATATATGACACTGAAATAGCAAAAACCCAAATTGTTATAAAGAAAAAAGGTTAACATTTATAGGGGTGCCCAAACTTTTTCATATGACTACAGTATGTGTACTGGGGAGTAACGAAAAAGGGGAGGAAGTAATGTACAACAGGGAAACGCTCACACCACTCAGAAGTGCAACACGGATCACCATGAACGGGAAAAACCCAAAGACCGGGATCGCTGAAGCTATGATCTGCACATACAGGAAGGAAGCCGTGCTTAAAGGGATCCAATCACCAGGATTTTCATACACAAGCTAAAGCCCGTGCTATACTGGCACTATCAGGCTGATTCTCTACATACCATTAGTGGTCAGCTCGGATGTTAAGGCTTTCAAATCCAACAAAGTAAAGTTTAAAAATTCGGCAGCTGCTTGAGTGGCAGCTGCAATGGAGCAGATAGTATCTGGGTGGCTAATCCTACGGATTCCTGCCCCCCTGCCTGTTGTTCCTCCCTCTCTGTTCTCTATGCTAATTTCTTCACTAAGATGGCGTCAGAGTTTGCACCTGCGCATAGTGTTTATCTCCGGTGCCATCTTTGTGAAGCCGGTGTTACCCCGTTATTCTAGTCTTGCGGCTGAGAGGGCGGCGCATGCGCCATCGCTTCTTCTGCTCTCGTTGTGACCGCGGGAGAACTGGGTTTAGCTTGTATACGAAAATCCTGGTGATTGGTTCCCTTTAAAGGGAACCTGTCACCAGTTTTTTGGGTTTCTGCGGCTTTCTTGGAGAATACATCAGCATATTTCAAGTATTGGCGGGGAAGCGTAGACAGATCTGACGACCTTCAGGACCACTTGTTTCCACAGGTGTTTGAAGACAGTGGTCTTCACAAAAACTACCCCCATTTGAGTATCTCACAGGATGATCAATTAATATGTGGAGAGTGCTGGCGCAACCATGGTAAACCTAATAAAAGATCATCCATTCCATCCAAGATGATCAAAAAGGAGATGGCTTCCTGATGATTTGGAGCTATCAGAAGGGAGATAGGTACAGTCTGGTGAGATATGACTTCGGGGAAAAGGGAGCCATGTACTACCCGCACCTTGATGGGCTTAGGTAGCATGCAAACGTGCAAATGTGGATGACATGAAATTTCCGTCTGTCTCTGACTCCATGCAAGCCCTGGCTGATATAACGAATTTCCCAATCGACAGACTCACCGGAAACAAAATTTTGGTGAGAGATGCAGCCTGGTCTAGTGAGCTCCCCCCGACACTCACTAGATACGGTAATTTCCCCATCGGCTGGAGCAACGGTTCATAGTATCTTGGTTTCCGACAATTAAAGCAGATCGGACAACTGTCAGTAGTACGAGGAGAGGCTCCAGCCCTAGAGATGTCCATGTGATCAGGGGCATCAACGGAATCTTGTGGGGTAATTAAGGGATTGGTAAAGTCTTGAGCCAATCGAACCCTAGGAATGCTGTGAGCTACCTCAAATATGCGTTCGGAATGACGCAAATCGATACGGGTGGCCAGAGTAATCAGCATTTCCCGGGTGGCTAATGCATCTTTGACGTGATTAGCTAAACCCCTCCAAAACACCAGAATGAGAGCCTTATCGGGCCACTCTAGCTCAGCAGCTAATGTCCTAAAATTAATAACAAACTGGCTAGTAGAGGAATTCCCTGGCACTAAAGCTAGCATTTGTAGAGCAGTATCGTGGGTCACGTAACGACCTAGATACACTTGTTTTAAGGTCCCTAAGAATTTTACTGCATTTTGTACCATAGGATCGTTGCGTTCCCATCAAGGTGTTGCCCATTCCAACGCCCTTTCAGTGAGAAGAGCTATAATGAAGCCCACCTTACTCCTCTCAGAAGGAAATAGAGAAGACTGAAGCTCTGTGTATGGAGCATCGATTGATAAAACCTCTACAGGCCTTAATAACCCCAGAGAATTTGCTGGCAAGGAAAGGCGTGGAACAGTTGTAGCCGAGGGCGTTGCGAGAGCTGCTACATAACTACCACAGTGGCAACATCCACGGCTGGAGAACGCTGCTCAAGAGACAAAAGCCGTGCCTCTAGTTGTTGGATATAACGCTGAAGTTGGCCGTTGTTCGCCATCTTACCCAGACCCTGGCTCCGTCTTATGATAAGGGTTGGCGGCTGGAGAGAAGATGGTGAATACAACTCTTAGCGCAACCCGAGGTCCACCATGCTATGGATATAGCTGCTAAGAGCTCAAAGAGCAGAACGGACGACAACTGACTACAGAATAACTGGGTTTAAATTAGAGGGGCGCAAAAACGGTCAGTGTTACTTGTACTCTCACACTTCTGTGAACAACCGTGGGGTCAAGGCGACCAAACCACAGTTGAGAATCAAGTGCCAAGAACAAACAGAAGAGTAGATGCAGCGGAGCCACAACACGCACACCTGCGCTGTAGCAGCTGCAACAAAAAATAAGGTTCAGGTCAACAGCTTAACCAGCGCTGTTACTCGTGAGAGGAAAGGATGGGTTGCGGTAATCTGTTCGCTTTGCCAGCGCTGACACTGGCTATAATTATTCAATAGCGGATTTAGTAAAGAGACCTGCCTAAAAGATCCTCTCGCCTCAAGGCAAGGAAAGACTGAGCGCCGGTCCGGTCGTCGGCAATGTCCTAATATAAGTCAAGCACCGCCAAGTCTCAGCTCACGCTTCAATCAGCCAATCAGAGTAGCTGACGTCCACAAACAGGCAACGGCCAATCCAGAGATGCCACAACATGCCTATGCACAGTGGCCAAAGAATCAGACTTAGAAAAAGACTTGGCTCGCGCATGTGCACACACCCGCTTTTCTCCCTTAGACTCAGGCGACTGTACCGTCACTCTCAACACAGCGGATCATTGAGCCACACGCAGCAAATGGCGCCGAGGTGAAACTATACCCGCAGAGTGAGGCTCAGGCAAAGGAGAGACAGTGGGCACCCTGACTCTGACCCAAGAGGGAGGCCGCCTCCGGCGTATAGCCCTGACACTCAGTCCCTTCTCCATCTAACAGACATAGATTACCTACACAACGAAGACACTGCTGCCACTTTATATAATACCACAATCTCTGCAGTTCTGGAATCAGCCGCCCCGCCCATGCTTACCAAAACTTGCACAATCAACAGGCAGCCATGGCACACAAGCCAGACTAAAGAACTGAGACGGGCTTCCAGGGTTGCTGAGCGGAGATGGAAAAGGTCTCATTCCACCAAGCACTTTATCGCATACAAACAGCCCCTCACCAATTTCAAGGCCACATTCACTGCTGCAAAATAAACCTACTTCTCATCTTTCATATCCCTGTCTCACGACCCTAAACAGCTATTCAACACTTTCATCTCTCTCCTCCGTCCCCTGAAACCTCCTCCCTCTCCTCTCATCTCAGCTGAAGACTTTGCCTCATTCTTCAGGTAGAAGATTGACAATATCAGAGTAAGCTTCAGCCCACAGTCTCCACAGCCCCTACTTATAACTACTACTGAGACCTCTTCCTCCGAATCCAGCTTCTCCACCATGACAGAAGATACATGCCTCCATCACACCCATCCTCAAAAAAGCCCTCCCATGACCCATCCTCTGTGTCTAGCTATTGCCCTATATCACTTCTCCCCTATGCTTAAAAACTACTGGAACAGCATGTCCATCTTGAACTGTCCTCACTCCTCTTTTCATGCTTTCTCTTTGACCGGTTACAATCTGGCTTCCGACTGCATCATTCCACTGAAACTGCCCTAACTAAAGTCACCAATGACCTACTAACCGCCAAAGCCAAGCGACACTACTCTGTCCTCCTCCTCCTGGACCTGTCCTCTGGCTTTCACACAGTGGATCACTCCCTCCTATTACAGATTCTCTCGTCTCTGGGCATCACAGACTTGCCGCTATCTTGTATCTCCTCATACCTAAATGACTGAACTTTCAGCGTCTCTCACCACTTCCTCATCGCGCCCCCTATCTGTCTGAGGACCTCTACTATTCTCCATCTACACCTTCGGCCTGGGACAGCTCATAGAGTACCACGGCTTCCAGTATCATCTCTACGCTGATGACACACAGATCTACCTCTCTGGACCTGACATTACCTCTCTACTAACCAGAATCCCACAATGTCTATCTGCTATTTCATCCTTCTTCTCTGCGCGATGCCTAAAACTGAACATGGACAAAACAGAGTTCATTGTCTTTCCTCCTCCTCACTCAACTCCCCCACCTGACCTATCCATTGAAGTCAAAGGTTGCTCACTCTCCCCAGTCTCACAAGCTCGTTGCCTCGGGGGAACTCTTGACTCTGCTCTATCTTTCAAGTAACACATCCAAGCCCTCTTCATCTCCTGCTGACTACAACTCAAAAATATCTACCAGATTCATGCATCCCTTAACAAAAAATCTGCAAAAACACTAGTGAATGCCCTCATCATCTCCCGCTTGTACTACTGTCACCTCCTACTCTGTCACCTCCCTTCCAACACTCTTACTGCACTCCAATCTATCCTGAACTCTGCGGCCCGATTAATCCACCTCTCCCCTCGCTGTTCCCCGACTTCTCCTCTCTGCCAACCCCGTCACTGGCTTCCCATTGCCCAAAGGCTCCAGTTCAAAACACTAACCATGACCTACAAAGCCATCCACAATCTGTCTCCTCCTTACATCTGTGACCTATTCTTTCGGTACCTACCAATACGCAAACACTGATCCTCACAAGATCTCCTTCTCTACTCCTCTCACATCTTCCCTGCCTACAATTGCATACAGGATTTCTCCCGCGTCTCCCCCATACTCTGGAACGCTCTACCCCAGCACATCAGACTCTCGCCTACCGTGGAAACCTTCAAAAGGAACCTGAAGACCCACCTCTTCCAACAAACCTACAACCTGCAGTAACCCTCAGTCCACTATACCGCTGCATGACCAGTTCTGCCCTCACCTACTGTATCCTCACCCATTCCCTGTAGACTGTGAGCCCTCACGGGCAGGGTTCTCTCTCCTCCTGTACACTGTGAGCTCTCGCGGGCAGGGTCCTCTCTCCTCCTGTAGACTGTGATCCCTGGCGGGCAGGGTCCTCTCTCCTCCTGTAGACTGTGAGCTCTCGCGGGCAGGGTCCTCTCTCCTCCTGTAAAATGTGAGCCCTCGCGGGCAGGGTCCTCTCTCCTATACCAGTCTGTCTTGTACTGTTAATGATTGTTGTACATATACCCTCTTTCACTTGTAAAGCACCATGGAATAAATGGCACTATAATAATAATAATAATAATAATAATAATAATAATATGACTTCAGGGAAAAGGGAGCCATGTACTACCCGCACCTTGATAGGCTTAGGTAGCATGCAAACGTGCAAATGTGGATGACATGAAATTTCCGTCTGTCTCTGACTCCATGCAAGCCCTGGCTGATATAACGAATTTCCCAATCGACAGACTCACCGGAAACAAAATTTTGGTGAGAGATGCAGCCTGGTCTAGTGAGCTCCCCCCGACACTCACTAGATACGGTAATTTCCCCATCGGCTGGAGCAACGGTTCATAGTATCTTGGTTTCCGACAATTAAAGCAGATCGGACAACTGTCAGTAGTACGAGGAGAGGCTCCAGCCCTAGAGATGTCCACGTGATCAGGGGCATCAACGGAATCTTGTGGGGTAATTAAGGGATTGGTAAAGTCTTGAGCCAATCGAACCCTAGGAATGCTGTGAGCTACCTCAAATATGCGTTCGGAATGACGCAAATCGATACGGGTGGCCAGAGTAATCAGCATTTCCCGGGTGGCTAATGCATCTTTGACGTGATTAGCTAAACCCCTCCAAAACACCAGAATGAGAGCCTTATCGGGCCACTCTAGCTCAGCAGCTAATGTCCTAAAATTAATAACAAACTGGCTAGTAGAGGAATTCCCTGGCACTAAAGCCAGCATTTGTAGAGCAGTATCGTGGGTCACGTAACGACCTAGATACACTTGTTTTAAGGTCCCTAAGAATTTGACTGCATTTTGTACCATAGGATCGTTGCGTTCCCATCAAGGTGTTGCCCATTCCAACGCCCTTTCAGTGAGAAGAGCTATAATGAAGCCCACCTTACTCCTCTCAGAAGGAAATAGAGAAGACTGAAGCTCTGTGTATGGAGCATCGATTGATAAAACCTCTACAGGCCTTAATAACCCCAGAGAATTTGCTGGCAAGGAAAGGCGTGGAACAGTTGTAGCCGAGGGCGTTGCGAGAGCTACTACATGACTACCACAGTGGCAACATGCACGGCTGGAGAACGCTGCTCAAGAGACAAAAGCCGTGCCTCTAGTTGTTGGATATAACGCTGAAGTTGGCCGTTGTTCGCCATCTTACCCAGACCCTGGCTCCGTCTTATGATAAGGGTTGGCGGCTGGAGAGAAGATGGTAAATACAACTCTTAGCGCAACCCGAGGTCCACCATGCTATGGATATAGCAGCTAAGAGCTCAAAGAGCAGAACGGACGACAAATGACAAAATAACTGGGTTTAAATTAGAGGGGCGCAAAAACGGTCAGTGTTACTTGTACTCTCACACTTCTGTGAACAACCGTGGGGTCAAGGCGACCAAACCACAGTTGAGAATCAAGTGCCAAGAACAAACAGAAGAGTAGATGCAGCGGAGCCACAACACGCACACCTGCGCTGTAGCAGCTGCAACAAAAAATAAGGTTCAGGTCAACAGCTTAACCAGCGCTGTTACTCGTGAGAGGAAAGGATGGGTTGCGGTAATCTGTTCGCTTTGCCAGCGCTGACACTGGCTATAATTATTCAATAGCGGATTTAGTAAAGAGACCTGCCTAAAAGATCCTCTCGCCTCAAGGCAAGGAAAGACTGAGCGCCGGTCCGGTCGTCGGCAATGTCCTAATATAAGTCAAGCACCGCCAAGTCTCAGCTCACGCTTCAATCAGCCAATCAGAGTAGCTGACGTCCACAAACAGGCAACGGCCAATCCAGAGATGCCACAACATGCCTATGCACAGTGGCCAAAGAATCAGACTTAGAAAAAGACTTGGCTCGCGCATGTGCACACACCCGCTTTTCTCCCTTAGACTCAGGCGACTGTACCGTCACTCTCAACACAGCGGATCATTGAGCCACACGCAGCAAATGGCGCCGAGGTGAAACTATACCCGCAGAGTGAGGCTCAGGCAAAGGAGAGACAGTGGGCACCCTGACTCTGACCCAAGAGGGAGGCCGCCTCCGGCGTATAGCCCTGACACTCAGTCCCTTCTCCATCTAACAGACATAGATTACCTACACAACGAAGACACTGCTGCCACTTTATATAATACCACAATCTCTGCAGTTCTGGAATCAGCCGCCCCGCCCATGCTTACCAAAACTTGCACAATCAACAGGCAGCCATGGCACACAAGCCAGACTAAAGAACTGAGACGGGCTTCCAGGGTTGCTGAGCGGAGATGGAAAAGGTCTCATTCCACCAAGCACTTTATCGCATACAAACAGCCCCTCACCAATTTCAAGGCCACATTCACTGCTGCAAAATAAACCTACTTCTCATCTTTCATATCCCTGTCTCACGACCCTAAACAGCTATTCAACACTTTCATCTCTCTCCTCCGTCCCCTGAAACCTCCTCCCTCTCCTCTCATCTCAGCTGAAGACTTTGCCTCATTCTTCAGGTAGAAGATTGACAATATCAGAGTAAGCTTCAGCCCACAGTCTCCACAGCCCCTACTTATAACTACTACTGAGACCTCTTCCTCCGAATCCAGCTTCTCCACCATGACAGAAGATACATGCCTCCATCACACCCATCCTCAAAAAAGCCCTCCCATGACCCATCCTCTGTGTCTAGCTATTGCCCTATATCACTTCTCCCCTATGCTTAAAAACTACTGGAACAGCATGTCCATCTTGAACTGTCCTCACTCCTCTTTTCATGCTTTCTCTTTGACCGGTTACAATCTGGCTTCCGACTGCATCATTCCACTGAAACTGCCCTAACTAAAGTCACCAATGACCTACTAACCGCCAAAGCCAAGCGACACTACTCTATCCTCCTCCTCCTGGACCTGTCCTCTGGCTTTCACACAGTGGATCACTCCCTCCTATTACAGATTCTCTCGTCTCTGGGCATCACAGACTTGCCGCTATCTTGTATCTCCTCATACCTAAATGACTGAACTTTCAGCGTCTCTCACCACTTCCTCATCGCGCCCCCTATCTGTCTGAGGACCTCTACTATTCTCCATCTACACCTTCGGCCTGGGACAGCTCATAGAGTACCACGGCTTCCAGTATCATCTCTACGCTGATGACACACAGATCTACCTCTCTGGACCTGACATTACCTCTCTACTAACCAGAATCCCACAATGTCTGTCTGCTATTTCATCCTTCTCTGCACGATTCCTAAAACTGAACATGGACAAAACAGAGTTCATTGTCTTTCCTCCTCCTCACTCAACTTCCCCACCTGACCTATCCATTGAAGTCAAAGGTTGCTCACTCTCCCCAGTCTCACAAGCTCGTTGCCTCGGGGGAACCCTCGACTCTGCTCTATCTTTCAAGTAACACATCCAAGCCCTCTTCATCTCCTGCTGACTACAACTCAAAAATATCTACCAGATTCATGCATCCCTTAACAAAAAATCTGCAAAAACACTAGTGAATGCCCTCATCATCTCCCGCTTGTACTACTGTCACCTCCTACTCTGTCACCTCCCTTCCAACACTCTTACTGCACTCCAATCTATCCTGAACTCTGCGGCCCGATTAATCCACCTCTCCCCCCGCTACTCCCCGACTTCTCCACTCTGCCAACCCCGTCACTGGCTTCCCATTGCCCAAAGGCTCCAGTTCAAAACACTAACCATGACCTACAAAGCCATCCACAATCTGTCTCCTCCATACATCTGTGACCTAGTCTCCCGGTACCTACCAATACGCAACCTCAGATCCTCACAAGATCTCCTTCTCTGCTCCTCTCACATCTTCCCTGCCTACAATTGCATACAGGATTTCTCCCGCGTCTCCCCCATACTCTGGAACGCTCTACCCCAGCACATCAGACTCTCGCCTACCGTGGAAACCTTCAAAAGGAACCTGAAGACCCACCTCTTCCAACAAACCTACAACCTGCAGTAACCCTCAGTCCACTATACCGCTGCATGACCAGTTCTGCCCTCACCTACTGTATCCTCACCCATCCCTTGTAGACTGTGAGCCCTCACGGGCAGGGTTCTCTCTCCTCCTGTAAACTGTGAGCTCTCGCGGGCAGGGTCCTCTCTCCTCCTGTAGACTGTGATCCCTGGCGGGCAGGGTCCTCTCTCCTCCTGTAAAATGTGAGCCCTCGCGGGCAGGGTCCTCTCTCCTCCTGTAGACTGTGATCCCTGGCGGGCAGGGTCCTCTCTCCTCCTGTAGACTGTGAGCTCTCGCGGGCAGGGTCCTCTCTCCTCCTGTAAAATGTGAGCCCTCGCGAGCAGGGTCCTCTCTTCTCCTGTAGACTGTGAGCCCTCGCGGACAGGGTCCTCTCTCCTCCTGTAGACCGTGAACTCTCGCGGGCAGGGACCTCTCTCCTCCTGTAGACTGTGAGCCCTCGGGGGCAGGGTCCTCTCTCCTCCTGTAGACTGTGAGCCCTCGCGTGCAGGGTCCTCTCTCCTCCTGTAGACTGTGAGCCCTCGCGGGCAGGGTCCTCTCTCCTCCTGTAGACTGTGAGCCCTCGCGGGCAGGGTCCTCGCTCCTCCTGTAGAATGTGAGCCTGCGCGGGAAGGGTCCTCTCTCCTCCTGTAGACTGTGAGCCCTCGCGGGCAGGGTCCTCTCTCCTCCTGTAGACTGTGAGCCCTCGCGGGCAGGGTCCTCTGTCCTCCTGTAGACTGTGAGCCCCCTACTATCTCCCAGTATAATATTTGACCCCCCCCACTATCTCCCAGTATAATATTTGACCCCCCACTACTCCCAGTATAATATTTGACCCCCCACTACTCCCAGTATAATATTTGACCCCCCACTATCTCCCAGTATAATATTTGACCCCCCCCCCACTATCTCCCAGTATAATATTTGACCCCCCACTATCTCCCAGTATAATATTTGCCCCCCCCACTATCTCCCAGTATAATATTTGCCCCCCCCCCACTATCTCCCAGTATAATATTTGCCCCCCCCCACTATCTCCCAGTATAATATTTGCCCCCCCCCCCACTATCTCCCAGTATAATATCTGACCCCCCCACTATCTCCCAGTATAATATTTGACCCCCCCACTATCTCCCAGTATAATATTTGACCCCCCACTATCTCCCAGTATAATATTTGACCCCCCACTATCTCCCAGTATAATATTTAAAACCCCTACTATCTCCCAGTATAATATTTGACCCCCCCCACTATCTCCCAGTATAATATTTGACCCCCCACTACTCCCAGTATAATATTTGACCCCCCACTACTCCAAGTATAATATTTGACCCCCCACTATCTCCCAGTATAATATTTGACCCCCCCCCCACTATCTCCCAGTATAATATTTGACCCCCCACTATCTCCCAGTATAATATTTGCCCCCCCCACTATCTCCCAGTATAATATTTGCCCCCCCCCACTATCTCCCAGTATAATATTTGCCCCCCCCCCACTATCTCCCAGTATAATATTTGCCCCCCCCACTATCTCCCAGTATAATATCTGACCCCCCCACTATCTCCCAGTATAATATTTGACCCCCCCACTCCCACTATCTCCCAGTATAATATTTGACCCCCCACTATCTCCCAGTATAATATTTGACCCCCCACTATCTCCCAGTATAATATTTAAAACCCCACTATCTCCCAGTATATTTGACCCCCCCACTATCTCCCAGTATATTTGACCCCCTCACTATCTCCCAGTATAATATTTGCCCCCCCACTGTCTCCCAGTATAATATTTGACCCCCCCACTATCTCCCAGTATAATATTTGACCCCCCCACTATCTCCCAGTATAATATTTGACCCCCCCACTGTCTCCCAGTATAATATTTAAAACCCCACTATAATATTTGACCCCCCCACTATCTCCCAGTATAATATTTGACCCCCCACTATCTCCCAGTATAATATTTAAAACCCCACTATAATATTTGACCCCCCCACTATCTCCCAGTATAAAATTTTAACACCCCACTATCTCCCAGTATATTTGACCCCCTCACTATCTCCCAGTATAATATTTGCCCCCCCACTGTCTCCCAGTATAATATTTGACCCCCCCACTATCTCCCAGTATAATATTTGACCCCCCCACTATCTCCCAGTATAATATTTGACCCCCCCACTATCTCCCAGTATAATATGTGACCCCCCACTATCTCCCAGTATAATATTTGACCCCCCACTATCTCACAGTATAAAATTTGACCCCCCCCACTATCTCCCCAGTATAATATTTGACCCCCCACTATCTCCCAGTATAATATTTGCCCCCCCCACTGTCTCCCAGTATAATATTTGACCCCCCACTATCTCCCAGTATAATATTTGACCCCCCCACTATCTTCCAGTATAATATTTGACCCCCCCCCACTATCTCCCAGTATAATATTTGACCCCCCCACTATCTCCCAGTATAATATTTGACCCCCCCACTATCTCCCAGTATAATATTTGACCCCCCACTATCTCCCAGTATAATATTTGCCCCCCCCACTGTCTCCCAGTATAATATTTGACCCCCCACTATCTCCCAGTATAATATTTGACCCCCCACTATCTTCCAGTATAATATTTGACCCCCCCCCCCACTATCTCCCAGTATAATATTTGACCCCCCCACTATCTCCCCAGTATAATATTTGCCCCCCCCCCACTATCTGCCAGTATAATATTTGCCCCCCCCCCACTATCTGCCAGTATATTTGACCCCCCCACTATCTCCCAGTATAATATTTGACCCCCCCACTATCTCCCAGTATAAAATTTTAACACCCCACTATCTCCCAGTATATTTGACCCCCTCACTATCTCCCAGTATAATATTTGCCCCCCCCCACTGTCTCCCAGTATAATATTTGACCCCCCCCACTATCTCCCAGTATAATATTTGACCCCCCCACTATCTCCCAGTATAATATTTGACCCCCCCACTATCTCCCAGTATAATATTTGACCCCCCCACTATCTCCCAGTATAATATTTGACCCCCCACTATCTCACAGTATAAAATTTGACCCCCCACTATCTCCCAGTATAAATATTTGACCCCCCACTATCTCCCAGTATAATATTTGCCCCCCCCACTGTCTCCCAGTATAATATTTGACCCCCCACTATCTCCCAGTATAATATTTGACCCCCCACTATCTTCCAGTATAATATTTGACCCCCCCCACTATCTCCCAGTATAATATTTGACCCCCCCACTATCTCCCAGTATAATATTTGCCCCCCCCCACTATCTGCCAGTATAATATTTGCCCCCCCACTATCTGCCAGTATAATATTTGCCCCCCCCACTATCTGCCAGTATAATATTTGCCCCCCCCCCCCACTATCTGCCAGTATAATATTTGCCCCCCCCCCACTATCTCCCAGTATAATATTTGCCCCCCCCCCCCCCACTATCTCCCCAGTATAATATTTGCCCCCCCCCACTATCTCCCAGTATAATATTTGCCCCCCCCCGCACTATCTCCCAGTATAATATTTGACCCCCCCACTATCTCCCAGTATAATATTTGACCCCCCCACTATCTCCCAGTATAATATTTGACCCCCCCACTATCTCCCAGTATAATATTTAAAACCCCACTATCTCCCAGTATAATATTTGACCCCCCCCCACTGTCTCCCAGTATAATATTTAAAAACCCCACTATAATATTTGACCTCCCCCACTATCTCCCAGTATAATATTTGACCCCCCACTATCTCCCAGTATAATATTTAAAACCCCACTATAATATTTGATCCCCCCACTATCTCCCAGTATAATATCTGACACCCCCCACTATCTCACAGTATAAAATTTGACCCCCCACTATCTCCCAGTATAATATTTGACCCCCTCACTATCTCCCAGTATAATATTTGACCCCCCCACTATCTCCCAGTATAATATTTGCCCCCCCCACTATCTGCCAGTATAATATTTGACCCCCCCCCACTATCTCCCAGTATAATATTTGCCCCCCCCCCCACTATCTCCCAGTATAATATTTGCCCCCCCCCCCACTATCTGCCAGTATAATATTTGCCCCCCCCCCCCACTATCTGCCAGTATAATATTTGCCCCCCCCCCCACTATCTGCCAGTATAATATTTGCCCCCCCCGCACTATCTCCCAGTATAATATCTGACCCCCCCCACTATCTCCCAGTATATTTGACCCCCCCCACTATAATATTTGACCCCCCACTATCTCCCAGTATAATATTTGACCCCCCCACTATCTCCCAGTATAATATTTGACCCCCCACTATCTCCCAGTATAATATTTGACCCCTCCCCACTATCTCCCAGTATAATATTTGACCCCCCCCCACTATCTCCCAGTATAATATTTAACCCCCCACTATAATATTTGACCCCCCCCACTACCTCCCAGTAAAATATTTGACCCCCCCACTATCTCCCAGTATAATATTTGACCCCCCCACTATCTCCCAGTATAATATTTGACCCCCCCACTATCTCCCAGTATAATATTTAACCCCCCCACTATCTCCCAGTATAATATTTGACCCCCTCACTATCTCCCAGTATAATATTTGCCCCCCTCACAGTATAATATTTGACCCCCCACTGTCTCCCAGTATAATATTTGCCCCCCCACTGTCTCCCAGTATAATATGTGACCCCCACTATCTCCTTCATCCAGTATAATATTGACCCCCCACTATCTCCCAGTATATTTAACCCCCCACTATCTCCCAGTATAATATTTGACCCCCCCCCACTATCTCACAGTATAATATTTGATCCCCCACTATCTCCAGTATAATATTTGATCCCCCCACTGTCTCCCAGTATAATATTTGATCCCCCCCCACTATCTCCCAGTATAATATTTGCCCCCCCCCCACTATCTCCCAGTATAATATTTGCCCCCCCCACTATCTCCCAGTATAATATTTAACCCCCCACTATATTTGACCCCCCCACTATCTCCCAGTAAAATATTTGACCCCCCCACTATCTCTCAGTATAATATTTGACCCCCCACTATCTCCCAGTATAATATTTGCCCCCCCCACTATCTCCCAGTATAATATTTAACCCCCCACTATATTTGACCCCCCCACTATCTCCCAGTATAATATTTGACCCCCCACTATCTCCCAGTATAATATTTGACCCCCCCACTGTCTCCCAGTATAATATTTAACCCCCCACTGTCTCCCAGTATAATATTGACCCCCTCACTATCTCCCAGTATAATATTTGCCCCCCCACTGTCTCCCAGTATAATATTTGACCCCCCCACTATCTCCCAGTATAATATTTGACCCCCCCACTATCTCACAGTATAATATTTGACCCCACTATCTCCCAGTATAATATTTGCCACCCACTATCTCCCAGTATAATATTTGCCCCCCACTGTCTCCCAGTATAATATTTGACCCCCCACTATCTCCCAGTATAATATTTGACCCCCCACTGTCTCCCAGTATATTTAACCCCCCACTATCTCCCAGTATAATATTTGCCCCCCCACTATCTCCCAGTATATTTAACCCCCCACTATCTCCCAGTATAATATTTGCCCACCCACTGTCTCCCAGTATAATATTCCCCCCCCCACTATCTCCCAGTATAATATTTGACCCCCCCCACTATCTCACAGTATAATATTTGAGCCCCCACTATCTCACAGTATAATATTTGATCCCCCACTATCTCACAGTATAATATTTGACCCCCCACTATCTCCCAGTATATTTGACCCCCCCACTATCTCCCAGTATAATATTTGACTCCCGCACTATCTCCCAGTATAATATTTGACCCCCCCACTATCTCCCAGTATAATATTTGATCCCCCACTATCTCCCAGTATAATATTTGATCCCCCCCCACTATCTCCCAGTATAATATTTGATCCCCCCCCACTATCTCCCAGTATAATATTTGACCCCCCACTATCTCCCAGTATAATATTTAAAACCCCACTATAATATTTGACCCCCCCACTATCTCCCAGTATAAAATTTTAACACCCCACTATCTCCCAGTATATTTGACCCCTCACTATCTCCCAGTATAATATTTGCCCCCCCACTGTCTCCCAGTATAATATTTGACCCCCCCACTATCTCCCAGTATAATATTTGACCCCCCCACTATCTCCCAGTATAATATTTGACCCCCCCACTGTCTCCCAGTATAATATTTAAAACCCCACTATAATATTTGACCCCCCCACTATCTCCCAGTATAATATTTGACCCCCCACTATCTCCCAGTATAATATTTAAAACCCCACTATAATATTTGACCCCCCACTATCTCCCAGTATAATATTTGACCCCCCCACTATCTCCCAGTATAATATTTGACCCCCCACTATCTCACAGTATAAAATTTGACCCCCCACTATCTCCCAGTATAATATTTGACCCCCTCCACTATCTCCCAGTATAATATGTGACCCCCCACTATCTCCCAGTATAATATTTGACCCCCCACTATCTCCCAGTATAATATTTGCCCCCCCACTGTCTCCCAGTATAATATTTGACCCCCCACTATCTCCAGTATAATATTTGACCCCCCACTATCTTCCAGTATAATATTTGACCCCCCCCCCACTATCTCCCAGTATAATATTTGACCCCCCACTATCTCCCAGTATAATATTTGCCCCCCCCACTATCTGCCAGTATAATATTTGCCCCCCCCACTATCTGCCAGTATAATATTTGCCCCCCCCCACTATCTGCCAGTATAATATTTGCCCCCCCCCCACTATCTGCCAGTATAATATTTTCCCCCCCCCCACTATCTCCCAGTATAATATTTGCCCCCCCCCACTATCTCCCAGTATAATATTTGCCCCCCCCCACTATCTCCCAGTATAATATTTGCCCCCCCGCACTATTTCCCAGTATAATATCTGACCCCCCCACTATCTCCCAGTATAATATTTGACCCCCCACTATCTCCCAGTATAATATTTGACCCCCCACTATCTCCCAGTATAATATTTGACCCCCCACTATCTCCCAATATAATATTTAAAACCCCACTATCTCCCAGTATAATATTTGACCCCCCCACTGTCTCCCAGTATAATATTTAAAACCCCACTATAATATTTGACCCCCCCACTATCTCCCAGCATAATATTTGACCCCCCACTATCTCCCAGTATAATATTTAAAACCCCACTATAATATTTGACCCCCCCACTATCTCCCAGTATAATATCTGACCCCCCCCACTATCTCCCAGTATAATATTTGACCCCCCCACTATCTCACAGTATAAAATTTGACCCCCCACTATCTCCCAGTATAATATTTGACCCCCTCACTATCTCCCAGTATAATATTTGCCCCCCCACTGTCTCCCAGTATAATATTTGCCCCCCCACTATCTGCCAGTATAATATTTGCCCCCCCACTATCTGCCAGTATAATATTTGCCCCCCACTATCTCCCAGTATAATATTTGCCCCCCCACTATCTCCCACTATAATATTTGACCCCCCCCACTATCTCCCAGTATAATATTTGACCCCCCCACTATCTCCCAGTATAATATTTGCCCCCCCCCACTATCTGCCAGTATAATATTTGCCCCCCCCACTATCTGCCAGTATAATATTTGCCCCCCCCCGCACTATCTCCCAGTATAATATCTGACCCCCCCACTATCTCCCAGTATAATATTTGACCCCCCCACTATAATATTTGACCCCCCACTATCTCCCAGTATAATATTTGACCCCCCCACTATCTCCCAGTATAATATTTGACCCCCCACTATCTCCCAGTATAATATTTGACCCCCCCACTATCTCCCAGTATAATATTTGACCCCCCCACTAACTCCCAGTATAATATTTAACCCCCCACTATAATATTTGACCCCCCCCACTACCTCCCAGTAAAATATTTGACCCCCCCACTATCTCCCAGTATAATATTTGACCCCCCACTATCTCCCAGTATAATATTTGACCCCCCCACTATCTCCCAGTATAATATTTAACCCCCCACTATCTCCCAGTATAATATTTGACCCCCTCACTATCTCCCAGTATAATATTTGCCCCCCTCCACTATCTCCCAGTATAATATTTGACCCCTCCACTATCTCACAGTATAATATTTGACCCCCCACTGTCTCCCAGTATAATATTTGCCCCCCCACTGTCTCCCAGTATAATATGTGACCCCCACTATCTCCCAGTATAATATTTGACCCCCCACTATCTCCCAGTATATTTAACCCCCCACTATCTCCCAGTATAATATTTGACCCCCCCCACTATCTCACAGTATAATATTTGATCCCCCACTATCTCCCAGTATAATATTTGATCCCCCACTATCTCCCAGTATAATATTTGATCCCCCCACTGTCTCCCAGTATAATATTTGATCCCCCCCCACTATCTCCCAGTATAATATTTGCCCCCCCACTATCTCCAGTATAATATTTGCCCCCCCCCACTATCTCCAGTATAAATATTTGCCCCCCCCCACTATCTCCAGTATAATATTTGACCCCCCACTATCTCCAGTATAATATTTAACCCCCCACTATATTTGACCCCCCCACTATCTCCCAGTATAATATTTGACCCCCCACTATCTCCAGTATAATATTTGACCCCCCCACTATCTCCCAGTATAATATTTAACCCTCCACTGTCTCCCAGTATAATATTTGACCCCCTCACTATCTCCCAGTATAATATTTGCCCCCCCACTGTCTCCCAGTATAATATTTGACCCCCCCACTATCTCCCAGTATAATATCTGACCCCCCCACTATCTCCCAGTATAATATTTGACCCCCCCACTATCTCACAGTATAATATTTGACCCCCACTATCTCCCAGTATAATATTTGCCCCCCACTATCTCCCAGTATAATATTTGCCCCCCACTATCTCCCAGTATAATATTTGCCCCCCACTATCTCCCAGTATAATATTTGACCCCCCCACTATCTCACAGTATAATATTTGACCCCCACTATCTCCCAGTATAATATTTGCCCCCCACTATCTCCCAGTATAATATTTGCCCCCCCACTATCTCCCAGTATAATATTTGCCCCCCCACTATCTCCCAGTATAATATTTGACCCCCCACTGTCTCCCAGTATATTTAACCCCCCACTATCTCCCAGTATAATATTTGCCCCCCCACTATCTCCCAGTATATTTAACCCCCCACTATCTCCCAGTATATTTGACCCCCCACTGTCTCCCAGTATATTTGACCCCCCACTGTCTCCCAGTATAATATTCCCCCCCCACTATCTCCCAGTATAATATTTGACCCCCCCCACTATCTCACAGTATAATATTTGATCCCCCACTATCTCACAGTATAATATTTGACTCCCGCACTATCTCCCAGTATAATATTTGATCCCCCACTATCTCCCAGTATAATATTTGATCCCCCCACTGTCTCCCAGTATAATATTTGATCCCCCCCACTATCTCCCAGGATAATATTTGATCCCCCACTATCTCCCAGTATAATATTTGATCCCCCACTGTCTCCCAGTATAATATTTGCCCCCCGCACTATCTCCCAGTATAATATTTGATCCCCCCCCACTATCTCCCAGTATAATATTTGATCCCCCCCACTATCTCCCAGTATAATATTTGACTCCCCCACTATCTCCCAGTATAATATTTGACCCCCCCACTATCTCACAGTATAATATTCCCCCCCCACTATCTCCCAGTATAATATTTGACCCCCCCACTATCTCCCTATTTGACCCCCCCCACTATCTCCCAGTATAATATTTGACCCCCCCCCACTATCTCACAGTATAATATTTGAGCCCCCACTATCTCACAGTATAATATTTGACCCCCCACTATCTCCCAGTATAATATTTGACCCCCCACTATCTCCCAGTATAATATTTGATCCCCCACTATCTCCCAGTATAATATTTGATCCCCCACTATCTCCCAGTATAATATTTGATCCCCCCACTGTCTCCCAGTATAATATTTGATCCCCCCCCACTATCTCCCAGGATAATATTTGATCCCCCACTATCTCCCAGTATAATATTTGATCCCCCCACTGTTTCCCAGTATAATATTTGCCCCCCCGCACTATCTCCCAGTATAATATTTGATCCCCCCCCACTATCTCCCAGTATAATATTTGATCCCCCCCCACTATCTCCCAGTATAATATTTGACTCCCCCACTATCTCCCAGTATAATATTTGACCCCCCCACTATCTCCCAGTATAATATTTGATCCCCCACTATCTCCCAGTATAATATTTGACCCCCTCCACTATCTCCCAGTATAATATTTGACCCCCCCACTATCTCCCAGTATAATATTTGACCCCCCATTATCTCCCAGTATAATATTTGACTCCCCCACTGTCTCCCAGTATAATATTTGACCCCCCCCCACTATCTCCCAGTATAATATGTGACCCCCCCACTATCTCCCAGTATAATATGTGACCCCCCCCACTATCTCACAGTATAATATTTGACCCCCCCCACTATCTCCCAGCATAATATTTGACCCCCCCCCACTATCTCCAAGTATAATATTTGACCCCCCACTATCTCCCAGTATAATATTTGACCCCCCCCACTATCTCCCAGTATAATATGTGACCCCCCCCACTATCTCCCAGTATAATATTTGACCCCCCCCCACTATCTCCCAGTATAATATGTGACCCCCCCCCACTATCTCCCAGTATAATATGTGACCCCCCCCACTATCTCCCAGTATAATATGTGACCCCCCCCCAACTATCTCACAGTATAATATTTGACCCCCCACTATCTCCCAGCATAATATTTGACCCCCCCCCACTATCTCCAAGTATAATATTTGAGCCCCCACTATCTCACAGTATAATATTTGACCCCCCACTATCTCCCAGTATAATATTTGACCCCCCACTATCTCCCAGTATAATATTTGATCCCCCACTATCTCCCAGTATAATATTTGATCCCCCACTATCTCCCAGTATAATATTTGATCCCCCCACTGTCTCCCAGTATAATATTTGATCCCCCCCCACTATCTCCCAGGATAATATTTGATCCCCCACTATAATATTTGATCCCCCCCACTGTTTCCCAGTATAATATTTGCCCCCCCGCACTATCTCCCAGTATAATATTTGATCCCCCCCCACTATCTCCCAGTATAATATTTGATCCCCCCCCACTATCTCCCAGTATAATATTTGACTCCCCCACTATCTCCCAGGTATAATATTTGACCCCCCCACTATCTCCCAGTATAATATTTGATCCCCCACTATCTCCCAGTATAATATTTGACCCCCTCCACTATCTCCCAGTATAATATTTGACCCCCCCACTATCTCCCAGTATAATATTTGACCCCCCCATTATCTCCCAGTATAATATTTGACTCCCCCACTGTCTCCCAGTATAATATTTGACCCCCCCCACTATCTCCCAGTATAATATGTGACCCCCCCCACTATCTCCCAGTATAATATGTGACCCCCCCCCACTATCTCACAGTATAATATTTGACCCCCCCACTATCTCCCAGCATAATATTTGACCCCCCCCACTATCTCCAAGTATAATATTTGACCCCCCACTATCTCCCAGTATAATATTTGACCCCCCCCCACTATCTCCCAGTATAATATGTGACCCCCCCCCACTATCTCCCCAGTATAATATTTGACCCCCCCCACTATCTCCCAGTATAATATGTGACCCCCCCCCACTATCTCCCAGTATAATATGTGACCCCCCCCACTATCTCCCAGTATAATATGTGACCCCCCCCACTATCTCACAGTATAATATTTGACCCCCCACTATCTCCCAGCATAATATTTGACCCCCCCCCACTATCTCCAAGTATAATATTTGACCCCCCACTATCTCCCAGTATAATATTTGACCCCCCCACTATCTCCCGGTATAATATTTGACCCCCCCACTATCTCCCAGTATAATATTTGACCCCCCACTATCTCCCAGTATAATATTTGACCCCCCCACTATCTCCCAGTATAATATTTGCCCCCCCCACTATCTCCCAGTATAATATTTGCCCCCCCCCCACTATCTCCCAGTATAATATTTGACCCCCCCCACTACTATCTCCCAGTATAATATTTGACCCTCCCCACTATCTCCCAGTATAATATTTGACCCCCCCCACTATCTCCCAGTATAATATTTGACCCCCCCACTATCTCCCAGTATAATATTTGACCCCCCCACTATAATATTTGACCCCCCACTATCTCCCACTATAATATTTGACCCCCCCCACTATCTCCCAGTATAATATTTGACCCCCCCACTATCTCCCAGTATAATATTTGCCCCCCCCCACTATCTGCCAGTATAATATTTGCCCCCCCCCCGCACTATCTCCCAGTATAATATCTGACCCCCCCACTATCTCCCAGTATAATATTTGACCCCCCCACTATAATATTTGACCCCCCACTATCTCCCAGTATAATATTTGACCCCCCCACTATCTCCCAGTATAATATTTGACCCCCCACTATCTCCCAGTATAATATTTGACCCCCCCACTATCTCCCAGTATAATATTTGACCCCCCCACTAACTCCCAGTATAATATTTAACCCCCCACTATAATATTTGACCCCCCCCACTACCTCCCAGTAAAATATTTGACCCCCCCACTATCTCCCAGTATAATATTTGACCCCCCACTATCTCCCAGTATAATATTTGACCCCCCCACTATCTCCCCAGTATAATATTTAACCCCCCACTATCTCCCAGTATAATATTTGACCCCCTCACTATCTCCCAGTATAATATTTGCCCCCCTCCACTATCTCCCAGTGTAATATTTGACCCCTCCACTATCTCACAGTATAATATTTGACCCCCCACTGTCTCCCAGTATAATATTTGCCCCCCCCACTGTCTCCCAGTATAATATGTGACCCCCACTATCTCCCAGTATAATATTTGACCCCCCACTATCTCCCAGTATATTTAACCCCCCACTATCTCCCAGTATAATATTTGACCCCCCCCACTATCTCACAGTATAATATTTGATCCCCCACTATCTCCCAGTATAATATTTGATCCCCCACTATCTCCCAGTATAATATTTGATCCCCCACTATCTCCCAGTATAATATTTGATCCCCCCACTGTCTCCCAGTATAATATTTGATCCCCCCCCACTATCTCCCAGTATAATATTTGCCCCCCCCACTATCTCCCAGTATAATATTTGCCCCCCCCACTATCTCCCAGTATAATATTTGCCCCCCCCCACTATCTCCCAGTATAATATTTGCCCCCCCCCCACTATCTCCCAGTATAATATTTTGACCCCCCACTATCTCCCAGTATAATATTTAACCCCCCACTATATTTGACCCCCCCACTATCTCCCAGTATAATATTTGACCCCCCACTATCTCCCAGTATAATATTTGACCCCCCCACTATCTCCCAGTATAATATTTAACCCCCCACTGTCTCCCAGTATAATATTTGACCCCCTCACTATCTCCCAGTATAATATTTGCCCCCCCACTGTCTCCCAGTATAATATTTGACCCCCCCCCCACTATCTCCCAGTATAATATCTGACCCCCCCACTATCTCCCAGTATAATATTTGACCCCCCCACTATCTCACAGTATAATATTTGACCCCCACTATCTCCCAGTATAATATTTGCCCCCCACTATCTCCCAGTATAATATTTGCCCCCCCACTATCTCCCAGTATAATATTTGCCCCCCCCACTATCTCCCAGTATAATATTTGACCCCCCCACTATCTCACAGTATAATATTTGACCCCCACTATCTCCCAGTATAATATTTGCCCCCCACTATCTCCCAGTATAATATTTGCCCCCCCCACTATCTCCCAGTATAATATTTGCCCCCCCACTATCTCCCAGTATAATATTTGACCCCCCACTGTCTCCCAGTATATTTAACCCCCCACTATCTCCCAGTATAATATTTGCCCCCCCACTATCTCCCAGTATATTTAACCCCCCACTATCTCCCAGTATATTTGACCCCCCACTGTCTCCCAGTATATTTGACCCCCCACTGTCTCCCAGTATAATATTCCCCCCCCACTATCTCCCAGTATAATATTTGACCCCCCCCCACTATCTCACAGTATAATATTTGATCCCCCACTATCTCACAGTATAATATTTGACTCCCGCACTATCTCCCAGTATAATATTTGATCCCCCACTATCTCCCAGTATAATATTTGATCCCCCCACTGTCTCCCAGTATAATATTTGATCCCCCCCACTATCTCCCAGGATAATATTTGATCCCCCACTATCTCCCAGTATAATATTTGATCCCCCCACTGTCTCCCAGTATAATATTTGCCCCCCCGCACTATCTCCCAGTATAATATTTGATCCCCCCC
The DNA here is from genome assembly GCF_048569485.1 of Anomaloglossus baeobatrachus. Lineage (NCBI taxonomy): Eukaryota > Metazoa > Chordata > Amphibia > Anura > Aromobatidae > Anomaloglossus > Anomaloglossus baeobatrachus. Next base: position 597,848,062 of record NC_134357.1, on the reverse strand, counting down.
CACTATCTCCCAGTATAATATTTGATCCCCCCCCACTATCTCCCAGTATAATATTTGACTCCCCCACTATCTCCCAGTATAATATTTGACCCCCCCACTATCTCACAGTATAATATTCCCCCCCCCACTATCTCCCAGTATAATATTTGACCCCCCCCACTATCTCCCAGTATATTTGACCCCCCCCACTATCTCACAGTATAATATTTGAGCCCCCACTATCTCACAGTATAATATTTGACCCCCCACTATCTCCCAGTATAATATTTGACCCCCCACTATCTCCCAGTATAATATTTGATCCCCCACTATCTCCCAGTATAATATTTGATCCCCCACTATCTCCCAGTATAATATTTGATCCCCCCACTGTCTCCCAGTATAATATTTGATCCCCCCCACTATCTCCCAGGATAATATTTGATCCCCCCACTATCTCCCAGTATAATATTTGATCCCCCCACTGTTTCCCAGTATAATATTTGCCCCCCCGCACTATCTCCCAGTATAATATTTGATCCCCCCCCCACTATCTCCCAGTATAATATTTGATCCCCCCCCACTATCTCCCAGTATAATATTTGACTCCCCCACTATCTCCCAGTATAATATTTGACCCCCCCACTATCTCCCAGTATAATATTTGATCCCCCACTATCTCCCAGTATAATATTTGACCCCCTCCACTATCTCCCAGTATAATATTTGACCCCCCCACTATCTCCCAGTATAATATTTGACCCCCCCATTATCTCCCAGTATAATATTTGACTCCCCCACTGTCTCCCAGTATAATATTTGACCCCCCCCCCACTATCTCCCAGTATAATATGTGACCCCCCCACTATCTCCCAGTATAATATGTGACCCCCCCACTATCTCACAGTATAATATTTGACCCCCCCACTATCTCCCAGCATAATATTTGACCCCCCCCACTATCTCCAAGTATAATATTTGACCCCCCACTATCTCCCAGTATAATATTTGACCCCCCCCACTATCTCCCAGTATAATATGTGACCCCCCCCACTATCTCCCAGTATAATATTTGACCCCCCCCACTATCTCCCAGTATAATATGTGACCCCCCCCCCCACTATCTCCCAGTATAATATGTGACCCCCCCCCACTATCTCCCAGTATAATATGTGACCCCCCCCACTATCTCACAGTATAATATTTGACCCCCCACTATCTCCCAGCATAATATTTGACCCCCCCCCACTATCTCCAAGTATAATATTTGAGCCCCCACTATCTCACAGTATAATATTTGACCCCCCACTATCTCCCAGTATAATATTTGACCCCCCACTATCTCCCAGTATAATATTTGATCCCCCACTATCTCCCAGTATAATATTTGCCCCCCCCCCCCACTATCTCCCAGTATAATATTTGACCCCCCCCACTACTATCTCCCAGTATAATATTTGACCCTCCCCACTATCTCCCAGTATAATATTTGACCCCCCCCCACTATCTCCCAGTATAATATTTGACCCCCCCACTATCTCCCAGTATAATATTTGACCCCCCCACTATAATATTTGACCCCCCACTATCTCCCAGTATAATATTTGACCCCCCCACTATCTCCCAGTATAATATTTGACCCCCCCACTATCTCCCAGTATAATATTTGACCCCCCCACTATCTCCCAGTATAATATTTGACCCCCCCACTATCTCCCAGTATAATATTTGCCCCCCCACTATCTCCCAGTATAATATTTGCCCCCCCACTATCTCCCAGTATAATATTTGCCCCCCCACTATCTCCCAGTATAATATTTGACCCCCCCACTGTCTCCCAGTATAATATTTGACCCCCCCACTGTCTCCCAGTATAATATTTGACCCCCCCACTATCTCCCAGTATAATATTTGCCCCCCCACTATCTCCCAGTATAATATTTGACCCCCCCCCACTGTCTCCCAGTATAATATTTGCCCCCCCCCACTGTCTCCCAGTATAATATTTGCCCCCCCACTATCTCCCAGTATAATATGTGACCCCCCCCACTATCTCCCAGTATAATATTTGCCCCCCCACTATCTCCCAGTATAATATTTGCCCCCCCCCACTATCTCCCAGTATAATATTTGACCCCCCCACTATCTCCCAGTATAATATTTGACCCCCCCACTATCTCCCAGTATAATATTTGCACCCCCACTATCTCCCAGTATAATATTTGCCCCCCCCCACTATCTCCCAGTATAATATTTGACCCCCCCCACTATCTCC